>NW_027062614.1:126253-163160 GCF_032884065.1 Artemia franciscana
CCCTGACATTACAATAGTCCCCCACCAAACAAAAAGAAATTAGGTCCCCGTCAATACAGATTCCTGGGCATTTGTTAGGGTAGCTCCTTTTTTGTTATAAATACGCAAAAAAAAACAGCAAATTTACGAAATAATAACAAAGGTAAGAAAAAAGCACTGTACCAGAGGCACCGATAGAATTCAAACAAAAAAGTATAAGAAATAGTGATTAAATAAAATCGCAATATAAAATAGTAAAATAATTACAAAATGAGTAAATAGTAATAAAAATAGTAAAATAATTACAAAATGAGTAAATAGTAATAATATAGCATAAGTGAATTCATTTCTAAATTTGTACCATTTCGAAATCATGTGGAAAACAGTCAAACATTTCGTGGTAACAAACTGTAAGTAAGGAGTGATGCGGCCCAATAGTAACCATTACTTTAAGAAACAGAGTCTTGATAACAATAGATTCATCAAAAGGATTGAATTTTGATGCTCATTTAAAATATGCAAAATTTATTAAATATAATGGTACCCATCAAAAATTGCGAGCCTGAGAAAATTTGCTGAATTAAAAAAAAGGGAGAAACACCCCGAAAACATCAAGAGATCTTAATGTAAATTGCTGCATTAGATTCAACATATCAGACAACCCTACTGTAGAGGTTTCAAGAGCCTATGTCCAAAAATGTGGAATTTGCATTTTTTTTTTCTTACCAGAAGAATGATCACGGATGCGTGTTTATTTGTTGTGGTTTTTTTCCAGGGGTGATCCAGTGATCATAGAAGGTCAGAAGAGGGCTCATTTGATTGGAAAATCAAAAGTTCTGGTGCCGTTTTTAAGTGATCTAAAATATTGGAGGGCAGCTAGCCCCCCTCTCACGCTCATTTATCCCCAATGTCACCCGATCAAAATTTTAAGAAAATATTTCTTTAAGCCCAATCAAAAATCTAATAATTATGTCTTTGAGGATAACTTAGCTTCCTAGAGTCCCAGAGAAAGGGCTGTAAGTTATAAGCTTTGCCCATTGTTTGCGTATACTATTGGTTATTGGGAAGTACAGAGACGTTTTCATGGGGGGTTATTGTGATAGGGTGTTGGAGGGGGGGGGAGGTTTTACTTTGTAGGATCTTCCTGTGGAGATGTTTTTGATGAGGAAGGGAATTTTTTATGGAGGGGAGCCAGATTTCTCAGCATTATTTAAGAACGATCCGCAATAAAATATATAAAAAACAAGTTTTTCAACTGAAAGAACTGAGCAACTTTAAAACTTAAGACGTACATGAAGAACCTTCAACTATTACATATATGAGGGGAGTCTCTCCCTTGTCAATACCTCGCTCTTTACGCTTGTTTTTTTTTAGTTCTTTTGAAAGAGCTATATATTCTAATTAAACGGCCTTTGTGATTCAGGAGCGATTCCTAAAGAATTGGGACAAAGTTCGAACTATAGTGTAAAGAGTGAAGTATTGACGAGGGGGCTACCCCCCAAAATACGTAATAATTCTTGTTCATTTTAAGTTTTAATGTTGCTCCTTTCTTTCAGATGAATTTTTATTTTATTTAACCGATTAAAGAAATTGGTTTCCAGTCGAATGGTATATTAGCGAAATATGGTTCGTTTTTTATAGGTAGTGAGTATGCGTGCGTGCACGTGCGAGGCTTTTGTATGCATATGTGTCTATATGTGGCCTATCTTCAGAAATAATATCTTTGATCTTTTTCAATCGCGTTAAAGAATTGTAAAATTTATGACACATCCGTAGGGGCTGACATACTTTCCCCCTGGGAAAAAATCACATATCTGTAGCACGGATCTTTGTTTCAATTTGCAGGAACAGTGTAATCAGACGCACCGTTCTAGCATTGCCAAGGCCATATGCCTTCAATATATTATTTATTTCTTCCTAATTTTCCAACTATTTGGTACTCTTTTTTCCATAGAAGTGGTGACAGTAAAATCCTGGAAGGGGGTTACTTGATTAATAGTTTAAATTTCTAGTCCCTTTTTTCAGGACCGAGAGTGATTAGAGGGCATCAAGCCATCGTCCCATGCCATTTTCGCCACCCCTCCCAACACAATCGATAAAAATTAAACTAAAATTTAGTTCAAAACAGTTACAGGGTCGAATTAATATGTCACTGGGGATGAAATGATCCTCCCCTCTTCATCAAAGCATCTGGGACAAAGGCCATGAATAATCCAAATTGCCAATTGTTTACGTATAGGCTTTATAATGAAAAAACGAGGAGAGGTGTATTTGATCTTGTGCGCGCGATTTGCTTAAAAACTTCAGGAACCACTCTCTGGGCAAAGAGATCCGAACATTTTCGGGGGGAAAGATATTTGGGGCCCAAAAAAGACCAAAAGACTTTTTTCTCTTGTCAGTTTGAAAATGAAAGCCACGAAGACTTTGGAACACTTTTTTTTGAATAGCTTGAGAAACAGTTGCTTTACTTTGGAACGGTCATGAAACACTGGACAAAAGGGACCTTGAAGTAAAAAGAACTTTTTGAGGACATGTGCATTGCCTCCAAAGGTACCAAAATTTCTCTGATTTCAATGAAACCTACTATGCGGCTCAAATCTTAAAACCATAAATAAAACCTTGGCCAAGTGAACCATAATTCTTATGAAAAATTCTAATTTGGAAGATAGGGGTACCTAAAAAATTCGGCATATAAAGGTACCAGATTTTTTTATTCCCAATTGACATGAAATTTCCATTATTTGTTGACTGGACTAATAGGAGTAAACATTTTGACTTGATGGGAGATTCTTTGGATGCTCTGAAAAGGGCAAAAAACCATGATGCCCCCAGTCAATTTGAAACTTACAACAACAATTTTCAGGCCAAGTCAAAAATAATAAAAAAAAAAAATTGAGCATGTTCTCATCAACACTGGGGCCCTGGAAGGGATCAATGACATTTTGCTGATAAATTCAGAACTTAAATTCTTAAGTCCCTTGGCTTGGGCCAATTCATAAGAAAAAAATTGAAAGAAAAATATTGGTTCCTCCAAAAAATGGTCAAAACTTTTTTTCTGATCGGCGATAAGCTTGTTTTTTAAAATACCATGGGGCAAAAAGGAACCCAATCAAACTTGATGCAGCAAATATTAGTTTGCCTAAAAGTTGCGCTTAAAAAAATAAACTCTGGTCTTCCGAAAAGACTGAAATTTAACACTGCAAGTTGCTAGGCACAAGAAAAGTTTTAGTTTGTAGGTAGATTCATCCCTCAGAAACAGGAGTCCGAAGAGGGGACAAAAAAGTTCTTTTTGATTTGCTTGAAGATTTTAAGGATCGTTGCTATGCTAAGGGGACCAAAGGTTTTTTTTGGGGAGGGGGAGAGAATGGTGTTGTTCTTGAAATATGCTAGTTCACCATGTAGTAATTTATATTTACTAACGATGCAAAACTTAATTTATTTTTACCCTCAGTCCATAGCCTTAACAACTAATTGTAAAGATATACTTTTATTCGAAAAAATCAAATATAACTTAAAATGACAAAAGTTTAAATTAATTGATTCATAGTACAGGATAACGTAGTACTTCAGTTGCCCCAATACCTCTTTCAGGGAGAGTAAGTAGCTCCTCACTTGTCAAGGCTATTCCCGAAGGCCCTTGGAGAAGCAATTAACTCTTGCGCAACTGATTTTCTTTAGCCTTAAGTGCTGGTTGGGCAATGAACCATTAGAGAGGAGTAAGAAAAATTCTACTGATTAACTATTGGAGTCAATGAACTGTTACTTGCGCTATTGCGTAACAACTTCACATTGATTAACTAGTTATGCAACTGCAATTATAACACACCTAGGCTTTCAATTAGGTGTAGTTTCTTCAAAGTTAATTGTGTAATCCATTTCTTTAGGTTTGAGTGAAGTCAATGTCTTTGTTGGCACTAATCCAAAATAAACTGCGCAATGCTAAGATGGCTACTTTGCGAGGATTAAAGATATATTTGACTGGTCTGGAATTTCAACTGTAAGTTCTTAAGCATAAAGGAGTGACGTGTTAGTTAACTGAATTAAGAAGCCAATAATGATATAGATTCTGATGATATATATATTTTAAAGACATAGATTTCAATAGATTTCATGTTAATGAATTTAGCCTCCCCCTATGAGCCAGTCAGAATGGGAATTTGATAGAGAACTCATGGCCCTCCTCCCACCTTCTCCCCAAATTTATAACCCCTCCGTGAACCCTCCCCCCTAAAATTTTGCCACCCAAACTTTTTTGCCCCCTAAAAATTTTTGTTATAACTTTTTTGCCTCCAAATTTCTTTTTCCCCTTCAACTTCCCCCCTAAAGTTCTGTGCCCCCTCCCCTCAAAAAATTTTTTGGCCCTCAAAACTATTTTGCCCCCAAAACTTTTTTTGTCCCCTTCTCCTTCAGATTTTGCGGCCCTCTCCCGTTTTTTACCACCCAGATTTTTTTTCCACCTCCCATAAATTTAGTTGTGTCTCCCCCTAACTTATTTGCCCTCATCCCAACTTATTTTAACCCTATTCCTCAACATTTTAACTCCCCTTCCCTCGAAACAACTTTTTATCCTCGCCCCCTGTAACTTTTTTCAGACTTAGTTTACCTCTCCATCCTCCTAACTTTTTTTCAAATCTTTAAATGACATGGCATATACTTACAGCAAAAAAATTGGTTGATATCTTTTTGGAATATGAAATTATAATAAAATCGTGTCTGGTACTATCAAAATCTTATCAAGCTTATCAAAATACATCGATCCTCAGGATTGTCTTCCAAAATTACCGGATAGAGAAGTAGTTTGCACAATACGTCCATATTTGACAGGTAGTATCATGCAATCTTTGATATAACAAGGTTTTTGTTATTTTTTATTTGGCTGTCCCCCGCGACATTTATTTACGTTTGTAATCTGTATTAACATCATATTGGTATAATCACTTACATCCTATTTAAAAAGTGAAGATGAAATATTTCAAGAAAGTGTGTATATATGATAGAGTTATTATAGCATTGAATGATACTAAGAAGGAATACTTGAGCAATGAGACAAGCACTATTGGAGATCTTATTGGAAATATATTCAGGTGTTATCATGACAGTAAGAGATATAATTTCTTTAGAGTGCCTAAGAATTTCCATCTTCAAAATAGTTGATATATGAGACTGATATCTCCAGAGATGAGACAAATCAAAAACTAATAGTTTATGACAATGACCAAACTCTTGCTCTTGCTTGTGGTAACAAATTTACCGTTGATAAATTCTATAGCCCTCTTTCAAGTATTAGCATTCAACAGAAGGTAAAAAGCAGAGAGGCACACTCTTCTACAAATATCATAAATCATATCTTGTCTACGTGCCTGAACACCTATGTAAAAATAATGTCGTAATGGAAGGTGAAATTGCAAGAAAAATAAAATGGTGTTAGCAGATAATATCACCATGGAAAATAAAGACCAATCAGTGAAAAACAAAGCACAGGCAAGCAATAACAATGATACTAATACCATCAACAGTTTACCAACAGATACAGTCAATGAACAATAATACCAATGACAAAACAAATATTGAACCTGAGGCTGAAACCATTTTAAAAGTCGTGCATGACCCTGCAATCGAATAAGTGCCACGTCAAGAGAAAATTATGTTGAATCATTTTATTAAGGGAATTCAGAACATACATTTTTTATGATGATATTAATAATACGTAATTTTGCAAATATCATTACTCCATTAAAAATATCTCACTACATTTCTTTGTTATGTTTCCATTATTTTTTAGGGTATGCTAGCAACTTGAACCTTTAGAATGTTTGTTCAAAAGCAATGAGCTCATGAATGTGGCCTGAAAAACCTAATTTCGCAAATTAGGAGGAATAATAACAAAATAATTTGTTCTGAAATGATATTATAAAACCTTTTGAAAACTGTTGCTTGGTATTGGGATATTCATAGAGTTGAATTTGGGAATGAAAAAGATGTCTGTTCTAACTTGAGAAAATGGGGTTAGAAGAAATAATCAGAAAATAACTTGTTCTTAAATGCTATTGTTAAGTGTATTGAAAAGCGGTTGGTGTTGGGATATATATAATATCGAATATCAATTTGGAGGTAAAAAAAGATTTGTATTCCAACTTGAAAAAAAAAGAATAGTTAAAGCATCTTTTTGAAGATTAAATCCAGAGACGCATTAATGAGATACTTGACGACAGTTGACACTTCTTGACTGAGTCAGAGATTTCTAACGCTATAACATTACCGTGGAGAAAAATGATTGTTTCGTCTTGTGTAAAATATAGTTACAAAGAATCTTTACTTTTTGATTTCATTAAGAAAAATAAAATATTCCATATTATCTTGATAAAGAAAAAAATTTGATAAAGATAAAGAAAAGAAAAGACACATGAACAGAATTTTCACAAGTCAGAGGTATCAATGAGACAGTTTTTTGCCTAACGACATTCCATTGCCTTGGAATAGAAAAAAAAGCCCATTGTTTTGTCTTATGTAAAATGTCATTATAAGATATATTATTTTTGTATTTTACCAAGAAAAAGAAAAGATTTTACATAAGTAGAAAATCAATTGTGGGGTAAAAAAAAAGATGTTTAGTTCAACTTCAAAAATAGGGTTATGAACATAATTTTTTATACGACATTAGATTAATATTGAAAAGAATTGCTATTGTTTTGTCTTACGTAAAATGTCACTTAAAAATTTTACTTTTTGATTTTAGTAAGAAAATTAAAACTATTTAACACCATCTTGATGGGAAAAAAATATCAAAATCTCGTGAATGGGATTCTTTTAAGTCAGAGACGCATCAATGGGACAGTTTCCTTTCTTAACGACATTCCATTACCCAGGAAAAGAAAAGAATGACTATTGTTTTGTCTTATGCAAATTGTCCTTACAACTAATATTGTTTTTGGCTTATACTAATAAAAAAAAATGATTTAACATTGGCTTGATGCATAAAATAATTTCAAAGACATGGGAAAGGGATTTTCATTAGTCAGAGACAAGAACTTTGTTCTACCTTTTGGGAAAATTCTGAGCCAAACTTGAACTCTTACTTGGTGTTGGGATATGGATAAAGTTGAAAAGTAATGTTGTGATTGAAAAATATGTCTGCTAAAACTTTAAAATGTTTAGCTTGGAAGAATATTAAGAGAAGAAATTGTTCTGAAATGATATTATAAAGCCTTTTGAGAAATGTTGATTGGCGCATGAAGTCTAAAATCAATTTTGGAGAAACTCTAACTCCAATCAATTTTTAGAAAATTCTAACTTGAAATAAAAATGGAAAATCAAAGACGTGTAAATGGGATTTTTCATAAGTTAGAGGCGCATCAGTGGGACAGTTTTTTAACGACAGTCTATTACGTTGGAAAAGAAAAGAATGACTATTTTTAGTTTAAGGCAAAATATCATTACAAATAATATGGATTTCACGACAAAAAACAAACCCATTTCACATAAGTCGAAAATCAATTTTAGGTTAAAAAAGATTTTAATTCTAACTTGAAAAAATAGGGCTGGAATTTTTTTTCGAGGATCAAAGAAACGTAAATGGAATTTTTCATAAGTCAGAGACGCATCAGTGGGGCTTTTTTTTAACAACATCTCATTACTGAGGAAAAGAATTATTGTGTCTTATTTTTAAGAAATTTTATTGCTTTACCATATATAAAATGTCAATGCAGAAAATGTTACTTTGGATTTTTCTAAGAAAAACGAAATAATTTCATATATTCTTGATAAAGAAAAAAAAATATATCGACGACGTGAAAAGTATTTTCATAAGTCAAAGACCCATCAATGGGACAGTTTTTTCTTAATGACATTTCTTTACCTTTGAAAAGGAAAGAACAACTTTTCTTTGGTCTTACGTAAAACATCATTATAATTAATGTAAATCTTGGATTTCCCTAAAAAAAAACGAAAACGATTTAAAACTATCCTGATTAGGGACAGTCTTATTCTTAATGACATTTCGTTAAGTTCTAAAAGAAAAAAATGACTATTGTTTTCTTTCCTAAAATGTAATTACAAAAAATTTTACTTTTGGATTTTGCTAAGAGAAAAACAAAACGATTCCACAACGTCTTGATAAAGAGAAAAAAATTTCAAAAACACTTAAACAAGATCTTCATTAATCAGACACACCAATGAGGAAGTTTTTTCTTAACAAAATGTCATTAGCTTGGTATATAAAAATGATTATTCTTTTGTCTTACGTAAAATGACAGTGCAAAGAAATTAATTTTTAGATTTTGCTGAAAAAACAACGATTTCACATATCTCCAAAAGAAAAAAAATGAATAATATTTTAAAATATTAGGTGAGTTTTGGTAGAATCACAAAAAAATTTTGCTCGGTAACGTCCCATACTGCTTCCATCCGTTCATTTACAGTCATAGATGGCGACACGCCTGGACTACTCCAAGTGCTGTCATCTATTCGAATATAGTTCTAAATGGCAGCATGAATGATTCTAAGCTAGTTTGAACGGGTTTAACTAATTTAAAGCTTGGTTTGTTTGGATTTAGTTAGTATGGTGGTCCATACTAACTGAACCCAAGCGGACCTAACTTTCAAGTAGTTAATCCAGTGCAAACCTAAATTAAAATCAGTTATACTGGCAACACCTAAGAATAGTCCAACTTTTGATCTCTTTTTTTATCAATACAGAGAGAAAAGGTTCATATCTCTGACTTATAAGAATCCCGTTCACATGTCTATGATATTTTTTCTCTATCCTGACATGTGAAAGGGTTTTATTTTTCTTAGTGAAATTCAAAAGTAATATTTTTTGTAATGGAATTTTACAAAATGCAGAACAATAGTAGCTCTTTCCTTTATAAGGTAATGGAGTGTCGTTAAGAAATAAAACTGTCGCACTGCAGGTTCAATGTATATTTTGTCAATGGTATTATTGGGTTCATTGACTGCGTCTATTGGTAAACTGTCAATGGTGCTAGTATCGTTTGCTAGCGCTTTGTTTTTCATTGATTTGTCTTTTTATCCCTTGGTGATAATATTTGCCAATGTCCTTTTTATTTTGCCTGCGGTTGCACTGTCTATTACCATATTGTTTTTACACAAGTAATAATTCCAGCACGTAGACAAAATATGGTTTATGACATAGGTAGAAGAGTACACCTTTCCTATTTTTACTGTCTGTTGAATGCTAATACCCTAAAGATAGCTATGTTTTATCAACGGCCATCGTGTTACCACATTTAGTAGCAAGAAGTTAGCTCTCTACATCAACTATTAGTCTTAAAATTGCATTCTCTTTGATTGGTATTTTTTCTGGAGATCTCACTCTCACATATCCACCATTTCGACAATGGAAATTCTTGGATACTCTAAAGAAATTAAATGTCTCACTGTCATGACAATGCAGGCATACATTTCCAATAAGATCTCCAATGCTGCTTGTTTTGTAGTTCAAATCTCCTCCTTACGAGTATCCAATAATTATAATAACCTTATCATGTACAAACATTTTCTTGAAATATTTCACTTCTCTTTTCGAAGTAAGATGTATGTGTTCACTCTTTCACTGTACTGTTAATACTGATTGCAAACATACGATAAACTAACTATTGTCGATAACTAGCCATACAGTACCACGAGGGACAGTTGCATAAAAAAAATCTAAAAGGCCAAGTTCCCTCAGATATTACATGATATTACCTGTCAAATGAGCAAGTATTCTGCCAATGATTTCACTAGCCAGTAATTGCGTGAGACACTCTTGAAGATAAATATACTCTTGAAATGCTTGATAAGACTTTAATAGTACCAGTCATGATTTTATAATCACTTCATGTTCCGAAAAAAAATCAACCGAACGTTTTTGCTAGAAGTATATGCAGTCATTTAAAGACTTGAAATAAAAGTTTAATAAGAAACTTAGGAGGGGGGGGAAACTACGTCTGAAAAAATAGTCGAGGGGAGCTAAAAAGTTGTTGGGGGACGAAAAACCTGGGGGCCAACAAGAAACTTGGGGGCCTGCAAAAACGTCGGGGGGGGAAATAAGTTGGGATATGGGCAAACGAAGTTAGGCAGGGGCATAATTTTGGGAATAAAAACATTTGGGGGCAAAAACGCTTGGAGGGACAAAATGTTTTGAGGCAAAAAATTTGGGGAGGGTGGCTCATAGAGAGGGCCAAAACTCGGGGTGGGGAGGTGGGAAGAGGACCACGAGTTCCCTCTCAAATTCCCATACTAAATGACTAATAGGAGGAGGTAACATTCATTAACATGAAACCTATTGCTTAGAATGTATTTCTAAGAGCATCATATTATCATTGGCTTGTTACTTCAATTGACTATTGCACCATTCATTTATGCTTAGAAACCTCTGGTTGGAATTTGACATCAGTCAGTTATTTTCGAAACCATCGGAAACTTAAAAGCGACCATCTTGAATCATTCCACAATCTGTTTCAGAATTCTACCAAGAAATACACTGACTTCACTCAAGGTCAGAGAAATAGATTACGCAATTGACTTGGCAAACAAAAAAAAATCAGAAGCAATTACTGTGGTACAACTAGTTACTCAACATTAAGCTGTTACGCAATAGTGCAAGTAACAGTTCATTGACTTTAATAGTTACACATTGTACACAATGGGGTTTTTCCTAGATCCCTCTGATATTTCATTGCGCAACTAACACTCAAGGCTAGAGAAATAATTTGCGCAAGAGTAATTTTCTATATAGTTACACATTGTACACAATGGGGTTTTTCCTAGATCCCTCTGATATTTCATTGCACAACTAACACTCAAGGCTAGAGAAATAATTTGCGCAAGAGCAATTTTCTTCTCCAAGTACCTTAGAGACTGACCTATAAGTAACTCAAGATTAGAGCAATCGATTTCACAAGAGTATACTGCTCCTCCAAGTGCCTTAGAGAATGACCTACAAGTAACGCAAGGCTTGAGAAATCAATTTTGCAATTAACATGGCCAGAAAAAAGACCACGCTCAATTGGAAGTAATTACAGTTGCGCAGCTAATTAATCAACATTAAGTTATTACGCAATGGCGCAAACAACAGTTCATTGGCTCTAATAGTTACTTATTAGGGTTTTTGCTATGCCCGTCTTATAATTCGATGCTAAAATAACACTAAAGACTAGAAAAATCCGTTTCGCAAGAGTTAATTGGTCCTCCAAATGACTTAGAGAATGACCTTGCCAGGCGAGGGGCTACTTACTCTCTATGAACAGGGTATAGGGACCACTGAAGTACTACCTCATCCTCTGCTATTTGTCCAGCCTGAGAAAGAGCCCTAAAGTCATTTCATTTTTATTAGGATTTAAACTTATAGGACAAGCAGACAGGGCCGGGCAGTCCTTGGTAAAGACAAAGTCTTCCGAATTCTGGTTGTATCAATATGTGAGACCTCCGACTGGGTCATGACATTTCGTTGTTTTTCGATTGGCTTTAACCTACAAGGTAATTTGACAGGGACGAAGGTACGGTAATGACCTACTAAAAATAACTTTTTGTGCTGTTTTGTGACACCTAAAATAGGCCCAACTTTTTTGTCTCTTATAGGTTTGTAAATCACCTGGTGGGCGAAACAAATGCGCCCACCTGACAGGAGAAAATATTTTGAACGAAAATTGGAGTAATATCGGACTTTTTACCCCCTAAACATATTCAAAGCTTTTTTCTTTGACTGACTTGAAACTTTTGACCTGAACTGCCATGTTTTTACGAGATATTGCTGAATAACTTGCATTTGTAGTTGGATTTTTGGCACTTAAAATTCTTAATTCTTTAATTTCTAATTGTATTTGTTGTTTGCTTTTTTCCACATAACTAGATTTCTCAATTCTTCCAATTTGGTTTTTTTCTTTGTGCTTTCCCCACTATTTTTCCATTTCATCCGATTTGTTTTGATCGTATTTTCGTTGAGAATATATGCACATGTTTTCTTGAGACTAACTCCTATAGCTTTGAAAAAGAAAAGTGGTTATCCTCCCAAATTTTTCGTCTAGTGTTTTCATTGGTCTGATAAAACCCTATTTTCGAGTTCTATTTTTATAATTTTAGTTATTTTATATATAATTTAAATTATAATTAATTTGATTATAATTTTAATAATATAAACTAGCATTTGTTGTGGCAGGCCAATGTGGTTTACGGAATTTCCCTCTGGCAGCACAGTTGATTGTTGCTTTGCTTGGCAATAAGGTTTTATTCCAGCTACCGCAAGGCTGGTAACAGGCTTGCTGTATGTGCTTGTGAAAAAAGGTCTTACAACTAAAACATTGCTTCAAAGCCCTATGAGCCATCAACGCCTCTTGAAGATCTTATCCCTTATATAGGTGTAAGGGCGCAAGGGCGAATCTTATCTTAGACGCAAGGGCGTCAAAGACTTGTTTCAGCCCAATACAAGACCAAAAAATCTAACGAAATTCAGTCTGTATGAACAAATCTCCCCTTCCTTAGACATCCCAAATCTTATAGTAAGAACATTAAATAAAACTGATTTCTCACATCTAGAGCTGATATAATGTTTCGACAAAACATTCAAATTTTTCCCCAAATCTTAACTAGAATCCAACGCTTCAGTTCTTAATCAGGCGATTTAATTTCTTTTTTTCAAAACATAAAAAAAAAAATATGCCAATTAGAATATGAAGAAAAATTAATTTCATTTTTTCTAAACAAAGTTTTTTTCAAAGAAAAATAAAAAGCTACATTAAAACTTAAAAAGAATAGAAATACTTAGGATGAATTTATGAAATTCAAAAGGAACTGAAACCCAAATGAACAATCACACGAGAAAGAAAGATGAGAGATACTGCTATGGATGAATAAATTACCCATAAAACAATTAAGTAAAAACAAACAAGTTTTTTCAATTGAAAATAAGGAGCAACATTAAAGATTAAAACGAACATAAATTATTAAGTCTATGAGGGGGGTTGCTCTTCCTCAACCCTTCGCTCTTTACCCTAAAGTTTATAGTACTTAAAAAAACTTCTTGTTGTTCTAGTTAAACGAACATAGTGTTTCAGGATTCGTTCTTAAGGAATCAGTTGAGAATTACAACTTTAGCGTAAAGAGCAAGGTGTTGAGTAAGAGCAACCCCCCTCATATACGTAATAATTTATGTTCGGTTTAAGTTTCGAAGTTTCTCCTTATTTTCAGTTGAAAGAATTTGTTTTTTTTATTTAAATTATGATCATGTCTTAAATAATGCCAGGAAATTTGGCTGCCCCTCCACGGAAAAATCTCTCCTCTCCAAAAGAACTAATTGTCTCCTCTAGACAATTCAATCGTGGTGAAAATTTACCACGGACAATTACCCTTAACACCTAAACGTGTAAAATTCAGTCGGCAAAGAGAAAGTGAGACCTAAGACGAATTTCGTGTAGAAATTCCAGCAAATTCCCGCAGATTAAAATTTCCTTTGAAAAATTCACTTCCTGGAAACTTTCCTCTCCATAAAAAAATTATCCCCATGGAAAATCCTACCAGCAGAAAATTAACCTCTTCCCAATACGAAAAATGTATGCTTTCTTCCCAATAACAAATACTAACATAAACAATTGGTAAATTTGTAACTTAAAGACCTTTACCCAGGAACTGTGGGGGGGGGGGGGTCAAAATATTCCCAAAGGTATAGTTATTCGGACTTTCAACAATGCTGAAGAAAATGGCTATCTCAAAATTTTGAGCCGATGATTTTCCAAGAATGGGCGTGGGAGGGGGCCTATTCGCCCTCCAATTCTTTGGTCACTTAAAAAGGGCGCTAGAACTTGAATTTTGGTTCCAATGAGTCCTCTTCCAATGTTCAAGGACCACTGGGTTGATGCAATCATCCCTGGGAAAAAAAAAACACATACACAAATAAACATGCATCCGTGTTCTTTCCTCTGGCAAAAAATGTAAAATTCCACATTTTTGTAGATACGAGCTTGAAACTTCTACAGTACAGTTTTATGATACGCTGAATCTGATGGTGTGATTTTCATTAGTATTTTATGACTGTTGGGGGATTTTTCCCCTTTTTTCGAAAATAAGGCAAATTTTCTTTAAGCTCGTAACCTTTAATGGATAAAAGTAAACTTAAAAAAAACTAATACATTTGAAATCAGCATAAAAATTTGATTTTTTTGGTATATGTATTGATATAAAAATTCTGACTTTTAGAGTTTCGATTACTACTGAGCCAGGTCGCTTCTTACTTATATCGTGTTACTACGAACTGTTTGAAAAGTCATATTCAAAACGGGCAAAAATTACAATAAATAAGAGTAGAGCCACCACCCTCTGAATCGTAAAAATACCAGGAAATGTTACTAACAAATAAAATATATTTTTAACAGTATCTGTTTTATCATCATTTTCCAGTCTTTCTTCTTTTTAAACGGATATCTTTCAAAAGCATAGATCATAAAATTTTAAATTATTTGTAGTTCTCAATTTAAAAAATGGCTAAAAGAAATGACACAGATTGCCTCAAAAATAAAAAGTTGATTTTAAAAACTTTAGTTTAGGTCTTAATTTTCAATGCGTTGATATGAGTAGGATCCCTTACAATGGTTCCTGTCGCAAATCCTATCTATAACGTGGTTTGATTCCTTTTTGGTAGCTGCTTCCTGTTGCAAATCCTGTCGGTTGGTAGTTGCACGACACATCGAATAGGGGGGTTCCAGACATATTGAATAGGGGATACACGGATAGATTGGCTAGGAGCTTAGAAGGAATACGACAACAAAGGACATGGGGCTTTCTCACCATATTGTATGGGTTCTTCCGACATGCTGTAGACTAATTCTCAAACCCTATGTCTTCTAAAACATGTGTTCGTGAGAGGCATGATTCTAACCTAGTTTTAGACCCCCACACCTCTCCTCAATAGACAGGTGAATTTCTAGCTAGGACACATCCCCCCCCCTCACGGTAAATGTATTTGCTCCATCAATCCTGGAAGCCAAAAGGCCGGAAGGAATCTGACTTGATTTTAAGTCCCATGCAATGATTTCTAACAGTTTATTTTCTCCCTGGGATACTCACCCAGCAACGAATGTGAAACCATATTTTGCTGCCAGATTGGAATTCTAGCAAATCTTGTTAATTCGTGCTCATGAACAGTTTGTACATTAATCTCTCAACATCGTTGACAAATTCGGTTCAGTGTGAAAAAGTCTGATGTGTGTTAATGTGGCCAACCAAATTGACAATTTTCTGAGCGAGTCGGATTATATTTCGAAAATCAAGATTTGGATTCAATCTGTGCTAACTAAGCCCCTGCACTAGAGAGGGGACGGGTTGATTCATCTAAAACTAGCTAAAATGAGCTACCTGCTGCTGCAGCAAATGGAATTAACTGCGCTTCATCTCACAATCCTCGTAAAAGTACCCCATTCAACATCTACCCAAACTTTCAGGAAAAAGAGAACCCAGTGACAGGGGAAAACATTAAAGTATATGAATGTAAAGCTTGTGCTAAAAAATTTTCTGTTATATTTCAATTATCAAGGTACATAAGAACTCATAAACGAGAAAAACCTTATGCCTGCAAAGTCTATGCTCAATGATTTTCCAACAGTTGAAATTTATTCACCCATATGAGAATTCATACCAGCGAAAAGCCATATGCGTGCAATGTGTGTCGTGAAATATTTTCTTGAAGTAACACCGTTTTTACTCATAGGAGAGTTCACATTACAGAAAAACCATATAAATGTGTCATATGTATTAAAGGATTTTCTCAAACTTCAAATCTATACAATCGCACGAAGTGTCATACACCATCAATATCTGAAAATAGATCCCCCCGAAATAATTTTAGCTCAATTTTTCAAGAGTGAATATATACTTTGTACCATAATCTTGCAATACATTTTTTTACATATTAATTTTGTCTTAAACTTTTCATAAGCCTAGAGTAAGGATACGACCACGACAAGGGATAGGAAGATAGCCAAGTCCTTGTGATATTACATGGAGAGATACGGAAGTCCTTGCGAGAAGGATAGTGGAGTCCTCATGACAAGAAATGGGACCCTTCCTCACCACTTAGTATGGCAAACCGACAAAATAGTAAATTTGCTGCTTTAGTCGGTTTTTGACAATTTTTCCTTTTTTCTAAGAGGGATATGACGACAAATCCAGTGCATTGGAAATACAAACAGACTATTATTTTACCCTATACGTGTTTATTTTCTGATACACAAGCATTTCAAGATGTATTGAAAACAGTGTACATTTAGGAGGAAAAATGTGTTGATTTAAATATTATATTATTATTTATTTGAGTGTGAGATTCCTAAAAATTCATGTTTTGTTTGGAAATTATATGGAAAATATTATTGAAAAGAAATATATGATGGTATTTTGAAACTCTCTGATTAACCAATATCTCAAAAAGTTTCAAAGATGATTGGCGTTTTCGATTGTGAATATATTGGTTTAAAGGAGTTCTCATGCGGTATAATTTTTGAGTGTGTTTTTACTGCTCAATATGGACTTTAGTGAAAAGTCATGCTACCATTGCCATCTGATTTATAAATCTACAATAGAGACTTATCGACTTTGTCATTAAGACGATTGAATCCTATGGGGGTTTACATTGAGTGATTCACCCCTTCTATAAAGGTGGGAGGAATTTATATATGATTCAAGATGAGGTAAAAGATGAGGCATGCAGTTTTTTTGGAGTCGAAGCGCTGTTTGTTAAGAAAAATGTGCCTACAGTTAAGCTTTTAATTGAAAGGTGCGAACTAGACATTCCCTTATTCAATATGGAAGATTTTGACTGTCCCAAATATCCTTATATGATATATAATCCCGAGGACCAGATACGATTTGTTAGTACATGGATTCCGAGACATATTCTTTCTCGGAATATGTGTATAAGACATTCTAGGAAGAAGAACGAAACTCGCGATATAAATTGGGGCAACATCAAGTGGATAATAAATATTGATAAGTAACAAATATTTTATGTATATATGGGTTTTTCTATTAATAATAAGCAGGTTTATTATGATATAACATTTATATCATAATATATATTATGATATATATTATATACCATAATATATATTACCTATAATATATAACAATTATATATAATATGCTATTAAAAGCCTATGCTTTTAGAAAATACACTAAAAATATAATCCAAGAAAAAAAGTAGGCTCTATACGGCCAAAGTCTCTAACCCTAGATAGGCTTACATTTCAGAGGATAGCTCCCAAAATCTGAGTTTGATCAATCCAATAAAAAAAAATCGGTTAAAATTCCGAAATATAAAGCAAAAAGGCCTAATTACGACCCTATCGGTGCTACCCTCCTGAAGCGCTCTCCCCCAAGGTACCTGATAAAGGTTGAGACCCTAGAAAAAAGGGTGGATCTTAAGAATGGGTAAAGTTATGAAATGGAAAAGAAAAGTTGAAATGAAATTTTTTAGTTGTTCGGATACCTATCTGAACCATAAACCCTTGTAAAAAAAAAGATCGAAAATTAGAATAAGAAAGTAGTCTGTTAGAAATCATTGTATGGGGCTTAAAATTAGGTCAGGTTCCATCTGGCCTTTTAACTTTTAGGATTAATGGAACACATTTATTCACCGTGAACGGGAGGGCGGGTGGTGGGATGTTTCTTAGCTAAAAATTTGTCTGTCTTGCGGGGAGACATATGGGGGTCTATAACCAGGTTAGAATCATGCCTATCACGAGCACATATGTTTACAAGACATAGGGCTTGAGATATGGTCTACACAATGTTGCAAGCTCCGATACAATAAGGTGAGAAAGGCCCATATCCATTGTCGTCGCATTCGCTCTCTACTCCAAGCCAATTTGTCTGTATATCCCATATTCAGTGTGTCTGGAACTCCTTATTCGATGTGTCGTCGAACTACCTACCAAAACGAAATCACACCATGTTCTCCATAAATGCTCAAGGGGGAGGAATTTCTATCTTTTTGTGGTAATTTCTGTTCATTTTAATTTTGAATTGATTATTTATTTTAATTCAAGATGAGATTTCTGTTGTTTTTTTTTAGTTTCAATAATCTATTTATAATATTTTATGTTTCATTTAATTATGAATTATTTACGTGATTTGAGTTCTGCTGGTTTTATATTTTATTATGGTCTTTCACTTTTCTCTAAAAAACTTCTATTTTGGAGAACAAATTTTTAAATTGTATTTTAGTATTTCAACAAGATTTATGTTCAAACTGTGTTTTTTCTTCATCCGTAAATAAAAGACTGATTTTTCAAAGATTAAAATTTTCAAGAATAGAAGAAAAAACACAAGAAACACGGTCTCATTTTTCACTTGATGAGGGAACAGAAAATCTTTTCTGGGGAACTGAGATAAGAAAAGTATATTCAGAGAATAGAGGAAGAGACTGGAGCAATTCAGGGTTGAAGATGATTTATTCAGCGCCCATGGGCAATATTAGTTTTTCCCCTTTTACCTAAATGGTGTCCAATCAGAAGTTGAGCCTGTGTATAAGTTTATCTCCTTTCCATCTAGCTACACCACTAGTGTAGATAAGTTTTATACGGTTCTTGCACGAGTATACGTTCATTTGTTGACAAATTAACGTAGCAAAAGCTTATGCTTAGTAGAAACAAAAATGAACAAAACAAATATTTTTGAACAAAACTTTGCTTACATCTTAAGACCTCAAATAATTATTTAATTTCTCCAAAATGGTAAGGAGTTAATCTTACAGTTAGTTATTATGTTTCCACAAAATTTTCTGTTGCTGCGTTAAATAATTTGACGAACAAAGGGGAACGAACAAGTTCTTGAAGGGTTACAAACGAGTTCATATTAGAATTCTGTTTTAATGGCTGCTTGTATAGGATATAAGTCTTTCCAATATCTATGCCGAAAGAAATCATACATGGGTGTGGCTGGGAAGGGCCAGAGGCCGATGACTTCTTCTAGGAAACAAGAAGAAATTTTAGAATATATCAAAAACAGGAAAGTAAGAAAATATAAACTTTTAAATATTGATATGAACAAAATCCTGGTAGTTTCCCATTTTCCCTAGGACATTTTCCGTCCTATTACTTTTAGTAAAAATGCGTTACGATGATCTATGTTTGATAACACTCCTAGTTTTCTTTTTTTTTTTATTGCTCTTTTTACGGATATATTTGTAGAACTATGCATACTGTTTCTCTTATGCTATAAATAGCAGTTTTTTTCTTTTCAGGTCTATTTCCATGATGACTTTGGATTTGTGCTTATTTATTTTAAGGTAAAATGAAACGTAAAACAGAGTTAGAGACTATTTAGAGAAGATAATAAAAAGCAAAAATATGAACCTGTGTTGGTGGTATATTCCCCCAATGATGATACTATACTGTTTCCAAGTAGTCTCGGGTAGTAAATATACCGCCAGATCGAGACATTTAGTTCCAGACAGTGAAGAGACTGTACCAGATCAAGTTGATCCGTGGGCAGAAAAAGAGCCAACCTGTGAGCAGCTGAGACGGTTGTGGCTCTTATCGAGAAGACAAGCTCGTGCGGCAGAAATTACAAATGAAATACCGATGCACGACCCATTTCCTGCCGTTATTCCATTTGTTTCATCAACTGAGCCTTCACGTCCCTCCACAACTGAAGGTCAAGTTTACGGAAAAATCATTTACGCTCCAAGAGAAGAGCCAGCTAGGCTACGGCCGATGGAAAGACTCCGGAGTTTTGTTTCAGGTTCGAGGTCCCAAAGGCGATTATCTTATGTTGACTCAAGTCGAATGTCAAAAGGCTTTCAGCGCAATCGTCCAAGTCGTGATAATATGAGAAAACTATTTGATGACCGAACCATGGCATTACAAACTGTTGAAACACAAAATCCTAAAGGTGGATTCAACCGACTTCGACACGTCCTACGCTCACCCAATGTTGATTTCTCTAATCAACATCAAAACACGGCATTTGGATCGGGACATATCCCTTTCCAAGATGTCGCGGATGAATTTTCTGATGAAGATAATGAAAGACTTATAAACATGATTAAGAGATATGAAACTAATAAAAAGCATGCAGCCGTAGTAAAAAGACTTATCGAAAGAATCCAAGAATTACCATCTCGAGAGAAACAGATGTTGAAACGAATATTAGAGGAAAGAACAGAAAATAGGAGGCAATTACGACGTCAGAGAAACGCCAATAAAATGATGGCAAATGTCAGAACAGTTCAAGTAAGTAATAATTCTTTTTTTTCCCTTTAAATGACTAGTTTATGACCTACAGAGGCAAGTGGCAAAACCAAACTTTAAATATGGTTCTAAATTAATGAATAAGTTCTTTTTTCGGAAATAAATTGCTGATGGTTTCATTTTATGTTTTCCTTTTTTCTTCCAAATACGTGTTGTATAAATACAAATGTGTGTTCAAAAAAAAAGAAGACCGATGCTGGAACTTATAGTACATTTTTCAAAAATAGGTTTTCATGATGAATTGCAGTGAATTCGGCAAGCAAAATTTTCGTGGAGTGTTGACTTCAATCATTCGATGGAAATCCCATTCTGATAATTTCATCATACTACAATTGTTGAAAATCTACCAAGAATTTATAAGGTCTTTGGTTCCTATCCCACTTATGGTATATTTTTCGCACCAAACATTCACGATAATTACTACTGTGGGCCTACCCAGTGCTTTTACCTGTAAGACGAAAGTCGGTTACTTGGAACCCGGACCAGGGTTCTTTGGATCTAAATTGGGGTTAACAACTTATTAATTTCGATACCCAGGACCAAGGTTATATCCCGGGGGGTTACCAGGTTTGGGCATCCCCCTACTCGTATTTCATTTTGTGGCTCGCAAAATGTATAAAAAACCATTTAAATATATTTTTAAGAAGTGTTTGAAGTTTTTTGTGAAACACTCCCAAGGAAAATAACCCGCACCAAACAAAAATCCTTGATATGCCCTTGCCCAGAAATCCAGAGTACCAAAGAAATCAAAACATGATATTATATGCCCCCTAGACTTATTTTAGGGTTGTTCATACCTGAAAACTATGAAATTTGGAATTTTTAAGTTTTTTTCCAAAATTAAGATATTTTTAGGGCAATACTAGATTTTTTTTCCTTTTTTCCACGTTGAACCATGAAAATGTGTAAGTAAAGCTTATTAGTTATATTTTACCAAACTTTTCATTCATAAAAATTCAAACAAAGATAATCTGTTGATTCCCAAAGGCAACTACACCTTCAAAGAAAAGATACACCCTCTTGACAAGTTCTTCACTTATTTTTTCCTTGTTTTTCACCTAAGTTTCTTTCTTTTGGCACACGTTGCAACTAGAAACAGCTTAACTCAACACGGAGGTCTTTTTATTAAAATTGAATTTCAAATTTTTCTTAGATTTTTAACATGTATATGTTTTGCCAAGTTCCCACTTAACCAAATTAAACAAAAAAGCATAATTTTCCCAGTCCTGTGTATTTCAAAGGTATCTAAAATCGGCAATATCGCTTAAAGGAAATATTAATAAGGAATGCAGAAGATCGTCGGCTGATTTAGGTACTTAGAGAAATACAGAAACAAACTTAAATGACGTGATAGTACTTTTTTGTATACACGGTACTGATTAGACCACTAATTGTTAAAAAGTTTACGCTAGGAGTGAAAGGAAACTGGGTACAAATCTTTGTCCATAAGCTCCCTCTCCTCCCCTTCAAGAGACAATATCGTAAGGTTATTGAAATTAAACATTTTTCAGCGTTTAATGTCATGTATATTTTTAACTGATTTCCTAGGGTACCAGGTCCCAATTTGTGATGTCATTGGGTCCTGAAAATAACAAGCTTTGTATTTTCTAAATCAAATTAGAGACTTTCGTTTTTAGCACCTTCAACAATTTACTGCTTGACCGTTTGTTACACGTTAAAAGCAATTTCTATAAAACAAATAAGTGGCACACCTGTATATGAAATGATCTTGGATACGCTATGTTCAGATAAAAGGAGAGCCTAAGTACAATAGATCCTTTTTTAGGTTTAGAAAACGACCTTCCACAAAGGTGTGAAAATGACTGCAGAAATTGATTTTACAACAAAAGCCGATAGTAGAAACTGTCATTTCGAGATACCACTTACTTAAAGCTTGGAAAATGCAATTGATCCTCTTCTAATCAGAAGAAGTAGAAAGCAATTCAGGTTAGATAATAAGTAAAACTTCAAAGGCTGCGAGTGTGTTTAAGTTAACGAAATTTGCAAAAGCAGGACTTGGAAATTTTAAGTTTGGAAAATGGTAAAATTATTAGCTAATTATTTTTAATTAAAAATAGTTACTTTAAACAAAATCGGAGTTTCTCTTTATGGCATTTTCTCCACTCCATTTTCCTTACGAGGGTGGACGTTAAAAAAAAAGTTGTCGCAGGTCCATAAGATTTCACATTATACCACACTGAAGAAGTGAAGTTAGGTTAATGAAATACAATAATAATTATATATATACCTAAGTATGATGAAACTAAAATACTTTAGTAGAACCAGGCCCCCTCAGAATGTATTATATTATATAGTTTTTGACCTAACCTATCCAAAATACCAACTAAAATATTTAATTAAAATATACCTCTATGTAGTTTATCTCTTTCACGCTAAGCTGATTATCACCATGTACATACTGAAATACAAAAATAACCGGTTCTACTCAGACCAAGAACTTGAGTGTGGTGCCTATAAGAGCAAAGTGCACAGTAGTTATATGTACATAAATCAACATTGCTACACTATAGGTACAAAAATCCATTTTAGACATTAGACTGTTGATATTTGCCCTTATAAATCCATCTTATCCATTTAATTGTTAATTTTTAGTCATTAAACTGTTAATATTTACACTTATGAATTCCTTCTAGTAATTAGTATTGTGCTAATGACCCCCTTCCCATTAGGTATTCAGGGGATGACGATGCCTTTTTCAAGGTTCATGAGAATCATATATGACTCAGAGGTGTTTGACAAATAACCTACTTCACTTGACCTGCTTCAAATAACCTGCTTCATAGACTGTATGCCCCTTTTCTTTGTAAAAAAAAAAACAAGTTTTATAACTGAAATTAAGGGAGCGATATTAAAACTTAAAATGAACAGAAATTACTCCGTATATGAAAGGGACTGTTCAGTCCTCAACGCCCCGCTCTTTACGCTAAAGTTTGACTCTTTCTATCAATTCTGCTTTTTGAAACAGTAAAAAACTTTCTTGTAAAGAGCGGGGCATCGAGGAGTAAACAACCCCTTTCATATGCGGAGTAATTTCTGCTCGTTTTTAAGTTTTAATATCGCTCCTTACTTTCTGAAATAAAACTTGTTTTTTTATTTATTTCCTGAATGTTTTTGAATTAATGCATGTTTTGATTTTTGCTCTCCGCACATGAAAAAAAAGATAAAAAAATTGTATATTAATTTATTTTTATGGCTAAATGGCTTTCTCATAGGTTTGATCAGACGATTTTGAGAAAAAAGGAGCGAGGGAGTAGGCCTAGTTACCCTCCAATATTTTGGTTATTTAAAAAGGCAACTAGAACTTCTATTTTTTTACGAACGTTTTTATTAGTAAAGATATACGTAGCTTACGAATTAACTTACGTAACGAACTTCTACATTCGTATGTTTTTATTACTTATATGAGGGGGGCCAAGCCCTCATCAATACCTCGCATTTTACACTAAATCTTAGTTTGTGTCCCAATATCTTAAGAATGACTCCTGAATCACAAAGGCCGTAGAATATATAGTTGAAATTAATAAAATTACTTTAGCGTAAAGAGCAAGGTATTAAGAGGATGTGAAGCCTTCATATGCGTAATAATTGCTGTTCGTTTTAAGTTTTAGTGCTGCTCCTTACTTTCAGTTGAAAAACTTTTTCATGTTTATTTTTTCAATGTTCTTTGAAAAAAAAAATGCTAAAAAGATCCTGCGCCGCCTTCACTGAAATTTTTCCCCGATTAAAAATTCATCCATGGAAAGATCCCCCCGAATAACCCCTCCCCCCCATAGAACACAATCCTGCCTAAGTCCTGATTTAACACAAAACCAGCTGCTAACTTCACTTTATACTTTAACCGCAGCAGTCTTATTTTCGTACGTAGCATTAATCACTTCAATGTATTTGTCTGGTATCAAACAGTTCGTGGTAACGAACTGTAGTAAGGAGCGACAAGGCTCAATAGTAAACGAAACTCTAAAAAACGTAATTTTGATATTGAGAGACACATTAAAGAATCAGATTTTTATGCTGATTTTAAACATATAAGTTTCATCAAATTTAGTCTTACTCATCAAAAGTTACGAGCCTGAAAAAATTTGCCTAATTTTGGAAAATAGGGGGAAACACCCCCTAAAAGTCATAGAGTCTTAACGAAAATCACATCATCACATTCAGCGTATCGTATTTTTTGCCGATCACGGGTGCGTATTTATTTTTTTTTCTCAAGGGTCATCTTACGACCAAGCGGTCCTAGAATATCGCAAGAGTGCTCATTCTAACAGGAATTAAAAGTTCTAGTGCCCTTTTCAAGTGAAAAAAATTGAAGGGCACCTAGGCCCCCTCCCACGCTTATTTTCTTCCCAAAGTCAGCGGATCAGAAATTTGATATAGCCATTTTTTTCAGCATAGTCGAAAAAAATAATAACTATTTCTTTGGGGATGGTTTACTCCCACACAGTCCCCGGGGGAGGGGCTGCAAGTTACAAACTTTGACCAGTGTTTACATACGGTAATGGTTATTGGGAAGTGTACAGACATTTTTAGGGGGATTTTTGGGTTGGGGGGGGGGTGAGGGGAGGGAGCTACGTGGGAGGATCTTTCCTTGGAGGAATTTGTCATGGGAGAAGAGAAATTTAATGAGCGCGCGCCAGATTTTCTAGCATTACCGTAAAAAAAATGAAAATATAAATATGAAAAAGTCTTTTCAACGTTTTAAAACTTAAAATGAACAGAAATTATTACGCATGTGAGGGGTTCCTCTCCTCCTATATACCTCGCTCTTTACGCTAAAGTATTCTTAGTAATTTCAACTATTTATTCTAAGGCCTTTCTGATTCAGGGGTCATTCTTAAAGAATTGGAACAAAATTTAAGCTTTAGCGTAAAGAGCGAGGTATTAACGAGGGGAAAAACCCACCTCATATACATAATAAAAATATATGGATACTAGCTGTTGGGGTGGCGCGGGCGCTTCGCACCCCCCCAAGCCCCCCCGCGCGCGTAAGTCGTTATGCGCCATCTTAGTTACGCGCCATTGTAGTTTTGTCCCTGTGTCCCACCTGTGAATAGATATATATATATATATATATATATATATATATATATATATATATATATATATATATATATATATATATATGTTTTTAACTACGTAAAACATGCGAATATACAACATTCTTCGCTGTCCCATTGTCTATGCATATAAATAGATTGTCAGGTTTACTGACTCTTGAACATGCAACATATAATTGTCCATGGGAAAAACAATCCGTATTCAGATCTATACCTCATTATTCTAATGATGTGTCCCTGTGTCCCGGTCGTCATTTATATTCCCTGTGTCCCGGTCGTCATTTGTGTCCCGGTGTCCCAGTTTGTAATTTCTCTTTGAGTTTCCCGGTCGTCATTTATATTCCCTGTATCCCGGTGTCCCGGTCGTCATTTGTGTCCCGGTGTCCCGGTCTGTAATTTCTATTCGAACAATCCCTGTGTCCCGGTCGTCATTTATATATCCCGCATGTGCCCCCGGCGTCCCCGTTGTAGTTGTGTCCCTGTGTCCCGGTCGTCATTTATATTCCCTGTGTCCCGGTCGTGATTTGTGTCCGGGTGTCCCAGTCTGTAATTTCTCTTTGAGGTTCCCGGTCGTCATTTATATTCCCTTTGTCCCGGTCGTCATTTGTGTCCCGGTGTCCCGGTATGTAATTTCATCAGTTGACAAACATGACGTCAGTCGACAAACAACTTCATGACGCATACAGCTCAATCCTTAAAATGACGTCAGTCGACAAACATGACGTCAGTCGACACACAAACATGACGTCACTCGACACACACACACAGACAACTTATTTTTATATATATTGATAGAAGTTCGTTACGTAAGTTAATTCTTAAGTTACATATATTTTTTACTAATAAAAATGTTCGTTAAAAATTAAAAGTTCTAGTTGCATTTTTAAGTAACAGAAAAATTGGAGGGTAACTAGGCCTCCTCCCCCCTTTTTTCCTCAAAACTATCTGACCAAACCTAATAGAAAGCCATTTAGCCAAAAAAAAGAATTAATATGCAAAATTCATTTTAATAATCAAATGTGCGGAGAGCCAAAATCAAACATGCATTAATTCAAAAACATTCAGAAATTAAATAAAAAAATATTTATAACCGAAAGTAAGAAGCGGCATTAAAACTTAAAACGAACAGAAATTAGTCTGGTTACGAAAGGGGCTGTTCCCTTCTCAACGCCCCACCTTTTACGCAAAAGTTTTTTAATGTTTAATAAAGTAGAATCGAGAGAAAGAGTCAAAATTTAGCGTAAAGAGCGGGGCGTTGACAAGGGAGCAGCTCATTTCATAACCGGAGTAGTTTCTGTTCGTTTTAAGTTTTAATGTTGCTCCTTACTTTCAGTTAAAAAAGATAGCTTTTTATTTAATACCATATAAGAATAAGACCTTTGCTAAAGCTCTTCTATCAACAGAATCGAACACTTTCTCATAATCTATAAAACTGAGAACCAAAGGTGTTTGAAAACTAAGGAACTTGTCAATTATTAACCTAAGAGTGAAAATTTTGTCGACACTTCTACCTTTTCCTCTACTTTTTCTAAAATTGCACTGTAAATCTCTTATAGCTTTGTCTACAGCAACTCTCAGTCTAAAAAATATCATGTTACTAAGTAATTTGGTGCCTACAGAGACCAGACTATTGCCTCAATAATTACGACACTCACACTTATCATCTTCCTCATACAGTTTAATTCAGGTTTTCCTAAAATCGTTAGGTACTTTCTCTTTTTCGAAAATCATATTCACAATCTTCTTTAGCTTATTTCTAACCTCAGAGCCACCGTATTTAAAAAACCCATGTACCACACTATCAGCACCTGGAGCCTTATTATCTTTTAATTCTTTTAGTACTTTCACTAATTCTTCCTCACAAAACAAATCTTCCTTCTCATCCATCCTCTGTATCTTTTTCTGCAACTGTATCTCGGTTTACCACATTCTCAAAATGTTCCACCCATCTCTCTTTAACTCTTTCCTCATCACTAATTGTGGCCCCGTTCCTATCTTTAACTGGGACAAATTCGGATTGACTACTTCCTCTCAATTTATCAACATGCCAGTACAACATTTACTATTATGCCGTCTGGCTGCATTTTCCAGATCCATGACAATTTTATCCATGGCCTCCACTTCACACCCCCTTAGTTGGTATTTAATACTTTCTCCACTTAGTTTACATTTCTTTTGTCTACATGTGATCTATCACTCATATAATTCTTGTACAAATCCGTTCTCCTTTCTAGCAAACATAAAGGTTTGTTACTAACATTCCCAGCTGCAGTGTTAACTTTCTTCCACAGGACACCATCAGCAACTTCACAAACTGTTTTTCTATAATTATTCCACCAATCAAATTTTAAACTCTCAAGTTTCATATTCATCTGTTCCTGGAGAGTTTCTCTCAAATTCTCATCCTGGAGTTTGCCAACGTCATAGTTTCCCGGAAGGCAGTTACCCTTCCGAAATTTCAGCTTTAAATTAACACTAGACACTACTAGATGGTGATCTTTACTTTTAACATCAATAACAGCACTCCTATATACCCTAGTATCTTGTATTGATCCTACCAGTCTTCGGTTTACTATAACATAATCAATAAGGTTTGCTGTCTTACCATCACGCGAATACCAAGTCAACTTATTATATAACCAAACACCATATTGGCCAAAATTGCAAAAGTCTGTAGCCATTACTGTTTTCTTTTCCTACATCAAATTTACCTAGGTTAGAATACTATCTATCCCTATTTCTACCGACTTGGACGTTAAAATCTTCTAGTCAAAACGCCATATTTCTACCCGGAACCCTGTCTATTTGCTTCTGTAATTGTAAGTAAAATTTATCTGAGTCCCTAGTTTTTCCGTCAGTTGGTTCGATCAGTTCATATACTACTATAACTGATACATTGAACCTTTTTGTCATAGAATGAGCAATTAGTATTCTATTATTAATACCTAACAGCAGTAGTAGTACTGCAACTACTAGTAGTAGTAGCATGCAGATAGTATATTCTTATTAGCTTAACATAGCCGTCACTCTGAAGGCTTTAACCTAATACTCTAAGCCATTTTTGATAAACTTCTGATACAGTCATTTGACAGTGTGCATACACTGTATATATACATGCAATTTAATTTATCATACCCACCCCCAGCATTTTCTGACAATGTCTCCTTAATACCCTTAGCGTCAATAGTAGTATTAGTAAAAGTAGGGGTAGTATAATTATTGTACCTTTCGGTTTGTTCAATATCCCTCTCAATATGCACTGAAAGTTTCAACTTAATACTCTGAGCTGTTACTGAGATATGGCTGTAATGGCCTTTTAATAGCCTGCATTCACATAGTGTGTTTCAATTTAGTTCGTTATTCTCTTCAGCATTCCCTGTAAGTTTTTGTGTAACACCAGTATCTTCGGTGGCACTAGTGTTGGTCGTTGTAGCAGTAGTTGCAGCAGTAGCAGTTGTTTTAGTAGTTGTAGTAGTAATAGTAGTAGTAGTAATAGTAGTTATAGTAGTATGCACATTTTGCATTTCGCCTAGTTTGACATCCCCTTAACATGTCCTGAAAGTTTCAACTTAATAACCTAGGCCATTACCAGGATACTGTTGAAATGCCCTTTAGACAACTTGCTTGATCAGAGTGTTTTTTGTTGAGTTTAGCTTATCACTGAACATTCTCTGAAAGTTTTAACTTCCTACCCTTTACCTCAGTAGCAGCAATCGTAGCAATAATTAAATTGAATTGAATTTATTTATAACCCGTTATAATGAAAAACGGAATATAATGTGAATAAAAGAAAAGATGAAAAAGAAAATGACCTAAAAAACTACACAAAAAACTTTGCAACACTTCACCTTACTCAAAAACAATTAAAACATACAAAAGCAAAAGATTCATTGACTCAAAATAGCGCTCCATGGGTACCAACCAATTCTACTATAATAAGCTTCTATGCTTTTTCTGATAGAAGCATTCGGGTTTATGATGCCGAATCTTTTAATGACCCAGGAGTTGCTTGACCAAGGTGGAAGGGCAAGCAGGTATTTGGCATACCGGAAATAGATTCGCCGAAGCTCCTTCGTCTCGGTTATCGTAAACGTACGCCAAAAAGGTGCAAGGTATAGGAAATTCGGGAGTGCAGAAGCATTGTAAAGTTTCGCTAGCAGTTTGCGGTTGAGTCGAAGTTTGTTTGCTACCAAGCTTCCGTATGCAGTTGCTGTTCGACGTTGGAAATGAAGGATCAAGAGCCTTCTAGTTGCTTTAAGAGTGTCACCGATAGGAAGCCCTAAATATTTCATTTGTGATTTTGGGGAAACTGGCGCGCCGTCGAGATTAATAGTAAATCCTGCTCGAGTTTCAACCCAGTTGAACAGAACCACGTCCGATTTTTCTCTATTGAATGTAAGGTTAATCTTAGCATATTCTCTACTTAAAAAAAGCAAAATTTCTTTCGAAGGACTGTACTGTTCGACTGGGGTTAAAAATATCATCTGCATAAGCGATAAGTGACACATCAATCCCTTTTAAAATACACGAAGGAAATACGCTGGATTGGGCGTTCAGTATACAGTTATTAAAGGCAACTGGAGAGGTAAGGGCACCCTGTCTGACGCCTCGACGGACTGGAATAACGAAACGTGTTATGGTCCCATCAGGTAGCCTGATTACAACAGCAAGATGGTTATACATATCATACAAAGCACGAATGGCAGACGTGTCAACTCCCCGTTTATATAGCTCAAGGAGAATTTGTGCGTGAATTAGAGAGTCGAAAGCATGGCTTACATCATGACTCCCTAGGACGAGCGAATCACCAGACTTATCAGCATCTATAAGTATTGACGATAGTGCAGTAAGCGCGTGGGCACAGCCTAGGCCTTTTTGGAAGCCAAACTGATGTGGCGGCATGTAGCATTTATCTGTAAGTTCTGGCATTACGAGTGTTTCAAAAATCTTGCAGAAAGTAGTAGCAACCGTAATAGGGCGATATGAAGAACACTCATTCAGCGATTAATTTTATTTTTTGGAACAGGAGTAAGACGACCAGAAGAGAACGAGGTTGGAACTATTCCAGTTGTGAACACCATTTGGAACATAAGATCAAGGTGACAAAGTAGTAGGGGACTTCTAAGAAGAATGTGTTTAGCACAAATATTATCTGTACCCCTCAAAAAAGGTTTCTTAATTTTTTTGCGCAGAATTCATAATATCAGACAGTGAAACAATAAACGTGGGTACAGTCTTTTTTGACAGTATCCGAAGGGGATATTCTACTTTGGAATCAGGTTCTGAAAACTCTTTCAAAAAATGCTGTTGTCAGGCCTCAGCAGAGATATGAGTTGACGGAGCGTTTCTTTTACTCTGGTTGCGGGTCAAACTTTTCCACAGAAGCGTCGGATTACTCATTATCTTTTCTGAAAAATCAGAACGAATAGCGGCTCTATGTTTTTACAGTTCCTTGGAAAAATGGGAAATCCGTATTTGGTTCACTATGCCGTTCTTGGGTCTCCCGCATTCTATCCATATGCCTAGCCAAAATTTGGCCTTCTGGCAGGCTTCAACAAGGGATGGGTTCCCGGACCAGCCCTTAACTTGTGACCCAGCACGGACTCTGGATCGAGGGACAAAGTGCAATTCCGCTTGTAGTAGCGCATGCGAAATAAGTGACGAGTACATATTTAGTTTTAGACGAATTTCAGACGTGGGAATAGGTACTGATGTTTGGAGCAAGTCAAAAGGTATTTTTATCTTCGAAAGTAGATTATCAAGCCAGTACTGATACTGAGTCAAATCAGTTTTACTCCATTCAATGATTGTTCTCCATTTTAAAGGTCGATTTGCGCGTATTCGATAAAATGGTGCACTGATTCGGAACGATAGCGGTAAATGGTCAGAAACAAAAAATTCACGGAGCACATCTACTGTTAATGAGCTACTAAAAATACTACTAGATACAAGGACATGATCAAGGTTAGAAACTGATCTGGTAGGGTGAATGTACGTGAAGTCACCCACTTTCGGTACAAGAGCACTTTCATTTGGAATCAGACTAAGCAGAAGAGCTGAACGCGAGCTTTCACTTTTGGATATATCACAATTAAAATCCCCCAATAAAATCCAATGGAGATGAGAAGCACTAATTTTATTCATACATTTCCCCAGTTCTTTGCAGGCTAGAGCAAACTTCATTTCGGAGCAATCGTCTCTGTAGTCGGTGGGCAGGTACACATTTATTATAACAGTCTCGCCAACTCTAACTGCTTAGAAATGGTCGGAACTAGCGAACAATTCGGAGTTGATATGCCCACTTATTAGCGTAGCAAGTCCACCCGAGGGGCGCCCTCGTTTCTTAGGTTTTTTCGCTGGTACAAAATAGAGCGTGTGTGAGGGTAAGGCATCGAATATATTTCTACTGTCGTTAGACAGAAAGTGTTCTTGGAGACAAATAATTTCTTCGATGAAGCAGAGCTGTTCAACCACGGTAATTTTGGTACTAAGACTACCATTCATATTCCAGGAGACGAAACGCTTTTCAATATAAAATTCATTCATTTTGGGCGTTTGAGGTCATTAACTTCGATGACTTGTTAGATGGGCAGCTAGAGTGGTAGCATGTGTGTCGGGTGCTTGTACAGCTTAGGCACCGCATCGCATTCTGGCAGAGATTTTCTTTCGTTGCACCATGGTTATTTTGAGCACAATGGGCACACTTCGATACGTTTTTGCACTGGGCCGCTATGTGGCCAGATTCATGGTAGTTGTAGCAACGTTTCGGAAGAAAAACGAATTCTTGAATTCTGTCACTTTCAAAGCCCACTTTCATTGACAGTTTTGTGGCAGTATCAAGGGACTCACGACTTGGAAAATAAAGCTTGAATGCGCGTGATTTTCCACATTGTTCGGCTTTCTTACATCCAGAAACTAGACTTTGAATGACCTCGGCGTCAAAGGGTTCAGGAATCCCTTTAATCAGTCCTATGTACAAAGGAGTTTTTTACTTTGGCATCGGATTCTGAATTTTTATTTTTGATCGCTAGGGCTATTTTTTCCGCCGTAGCCTTGTGAGCTACAGCCATGCACCAACCGTTCCTTCCAGGCCTTAGTTCAACTTTGGTGGCGTCTAGAGCTTCGCCATATGCAGATTCGATAAAGTTCTTTCGTTCCAGTGATGTTTTCAAGGGTGGAGGGTTTTTTACAATGACGGAGTATGATAGCTTTTGCGGAGCGTAAATTTCACTAGAGGGGCTGATATGGGTAGAAACGTGGAACTCACCTTTGTTAATACGTTCCATAAAGCCGTCAAAGCGACGACACATGTCGTTTACTTTAGTAGTTATACATGCATTTATCTCCTCCATACAAGCCAGGAATTAATAGTAATAGTAGCAGAAGTAGTAGCAGCAGAGAGTACCTTTTGTATAGCTCACCGTCCATCTCAACACGTCCTAAAAATTTCGACTTAATACTCTATGTTATTTATGAAAAATTGACCATACATTCTTCTGGCATCCTTAATGCACACAACGTTTTTTTTTTCATTTACTTGAAAACCTCTATATGTTCCCTGAAAGTTTCACATTCGTATCCTTAACGTCAATAGAAATAGTAGTCGCGGCTGTAGTAATAGTAGCAATAGTGGTATTATGCCCGTACCGCCGTTTGGTTAGTTAAACATCGTCATCAACACGGCCTTGGTCAATTAATCATCCCCTTTATCATTATCTCAAAGTTTCAACTTAATACCCTCTGTCGTTCTGGAGTTTCGCCCTTTTAATAACCTGCAGGTATATAACATGTTTTAATTCAGTTCAATACTCTCCTCAACATTCTCTGAAAGATCAACTTGAATGTACTTGGTTTTTGTTAGCACCAAGTGTCAAATATACCCTCATTCCTAATACTAAATATTATATATAAGCAATTCGCAAATTGCATAACTTACAGCCTTTGCTCCGAGAGCTGTTGACAACCCCAATATCCCCAGAGACATATTAATTGAAACTTTCAACTATGCTGAACAAAATGGCTATTACAAAATTCTGATTGAATGTGTTTGGAAAATTATGGACTTAGCAGGACGACTACTTGCTCTCCATTCACTTTTGACTCTTATAAAGGGCACTTGAGCTTTTAATTTTCAATCAAATGAGCTCCTTTAAAATTTCTATTGTAGTGATGTGCTGCCTACGATTTTGCTTTTATGCCCTTTTGAAAATCTGCATCACACAGTTTTTTTCGTTTAATTAAAACTCCCTCTAAACGTTCCCTCAGAGTTCCCTTTTAACACCCTTAGCCTCAATAGTTACACCTATCGTAGCAGTAGCATTAGTATATAAACTAAGTGCCTTTTGGTTAGTTCAAAATCCACCACAACATGCCTTGAAAGTTCAACCTTAATAATGTAAATAGTTCCTGAAATATCGCTATTACACCCTTTTGTAAATCTTTACGCTCATAGTTCGTTTTGATTTAGTTCAACATTCGCCAAAAAATTTCTTGAAAGCTTCACTTTAATACTGTTAGATTCAGTAGTAACAATAGTTGTAGCAATAGCATTAGTAGTAGCATGCTTAAACCCCCTTTGTTTTTTTTTCAACATCCCCCACAACACGTGCTGAAAGTTTCAAGTTAATACCGTAAACTGTTCCCGTGGTATTGCCGATACGTCCTCTTGATAAACCTGTATGCGCATAGTGTGTTCAACACTAGTTCAATACATATGCGCATTCAACGTATGCGCAAAATTCAACACTGTTGCAAGATTCATTGGCTTCATTAGCTGTTGCAGTAATAGCAGCAGTAATTGTAGGGGTACTTGTATGATTAACGCCCTACCATTCAAGTTGTGCATTCATGGACGCATTATAGTATCGTTTTTTTTTTGTTAGTTTCTTTCAGCTTTGCGTGAGACAAGACAAAGAGAACTGACAGAGTAGTTGGAATCTACATAATTTGGGCTATATATTTGCTAATTAGGGGGATGGGGTGAAGCATTTGGACAGTGTGAAGTGAGAAAACAATTATTACTATATTATATACAGAACAATTGTACCTAACACAATAGGCAGGCAGTCCCACTTGATTTTACCCCTACCCTCACCCCTGATGTGCAAAAACATAGCTCAAATTTGTTTATAAAGTATATATTTTTATCTTACTTAGGTGTATTTCATTAATATTGAGCATCAGAGAAACATAGTAGAAGAACATTAGTAGGGCGTATATAATATAAGTAGTATTGCAGTAGTAGCAGCAGTAGCAATAATAGCAGCCTTAGCGTTAGTAGCAGTTCTAACAGTAGCAGTAGTAGCAGTAGCAGTAGAATGCAAATATTTCCCTTTTGCTAGTTCAACATCCCCCATAACAAACCCTATAAGTTTCAACTTCGCACACCAAGCTGTTCCTAAGATATTGCTAATACAGCCTTTTGACAACCTGTATGCAGACGGCGTGTTGTGATTCAGTTCAACTTCCCTCCTGAAAGTTTCACCTTCATACCATCACCTATGATATTGGTGAGATATCCATCCTAAGATATTGCTAATACAGCCTTTTGACAACCTGTATGCAGACGGCGTGTTGTGATTCAGTTCAACTTCCCTACTGAAAGTTTCAACTTCATACCATCACCTATAGTTGTAATAGTGGCCACAGTAGTAGCAGTAATAGGGGTACTAAAAGTACTAGTTGTAGGACTAGTAGTAAAACTGACAACAATAACACTATTGAGCAGCAGTAGTATTAACATATTACCTTTTGGTCAGTTGAACAAGCCCTGGAAGATTCATCTTAATACAATTAGACGTTGCTATAATATTTCGGATATGCTTTATCGATAACCTGTATTTTCATAGAGTGTTTTAATTCAATTCGAATTCCCCCTCAATGCTTTCTGAAATTTCATCTTAATGCTCCTAGCGTTAGTAGTAGTTACAATAGAAGTAGTTTTGGGAGTAGTAGTAATAGTAGCCATGGAAGTAGTATTAATAGTAACCTTTTGGTTATTGATCTTCTCCTTTAAGCATTCCCTGAAAGTTCCAACTCAATACCCTGGTCCATTCTTGAGATGCGACCTTTGAACAATATGTATGCACATAGATTGTTTTGACTTAGTTAAAATTTCCTCTAAATATTCTCTCAAATTTTCATCTTAACCTTAATAGTAATAGCATCATAGTAGTAGCAGTAGTAGTAGGAGCAGCAGTAGCAGTTGTGCTAGTATTAGTAGTAATAATAGTAATAGTAGTAATTAGCAGTAATTCGTTACAGATGCAGCAGTTGCAGTGGTAGTAATGGTGCTAGTAGTGATGATAGTAGTATTAGTACTTAGAGTTGTAGTAGTTGTAGTATTAGCGTACAAATATTGCCTTTTTGGTAAATTAAATAAAAAAAACAAGTTTTTTTAACTGAAAGTAAGGAGCGACATTAAAACTTAAAACGCACAGAAATTACTTCGTATATGAAAGAGGCTGCTTCCTCATCAACGCCCCGCTCTTTACGCTAAAGTTTGACTCTTTCTCTCAATTCTTCTTTTTAAAACAGTAAAAAACTTTAGCGTAAAGAGCGGGGCGTTGATGAGGAAGCAGCCTCTTTCATATACGAAGTAATTTCTGTGCGTTTTAAGTTTTAATGTCGCTCCTTACTTTCAGTTAAAAAAACTTGTTTTTTTTATTTAATTTCTGAACGTTTTTGAATCAATGCACATTTTGATTTTGGCTCTCCGCAGAGGAATAATCAAAACGAAATTTGCATATTTTTTTTTTGGCTCAATGGCTTTCTCATAATTTTGATCGAATGATTTTGAGAAAAAAAGAGCGGGGGACGAAGCCTAGTTGCCCCCCGATTTTTTGGTTAATTAAAAAGGCAACTAGAACTTTTAATTTTTTACGAATCTTTTTATTGGTAAAAGATTTACGTAACTTATAAATTAGCTTTGTTTCGAATTTTGTGCGAATAACTTTTCTCAGGTTTCTCCAGTCTAGACAACGTATATATTTGGAGTTTCCATAAAAATCCCAGCTCTTATTTTCAAAATTTTTGCATCGCTGTTTACCACACGTTCACTGACATGACCACCATAGTTTATCTAGAGTAGAGTTATTTACAAAATAAGGTACGGCCACACGTCCCTATAAGAACTTTTGTATTCTCATGTTTTTATTACATATATGAGGGGATTCGCCCCATCGTCAGTACCTCGCTCTTTACACTAAAGCTTAAATTTTATCCCAATTCATTAAGAATGACCCCCTGAATCACAAAAGCCGTAGAATAAGTAGTTGAAATTACTGAAAATACTTTAGCGTAAAGAGCGAGGTATTAGAAGGAGGTGAGCCCCTCATATGGGTAATAATTTCTGTTTGTTTTAAGTTTTATTGTTGTTCCTTACTTCCAGCTGAACAAGCTTTTTCACTTTTATTTTTTAATTTTTTTTTTTAAATAATGCTAGTAAATCCTGCTCTCCCTTCATGGAAATTTTCTTCTCCCATTACAAATTCTCGAAGGTTCCCCCAGCATATCCCCCTCTTCTCAGCCCCTCTCCCAAACCAAAAAAATCCTCCTGAAAACGCCTGTATACTTCCCAATAACCATTACTATATGTAAGCACAGGTCAAAGTTTGTAAC
>NW_027062614.1:163260-185799 GCF_032884065.1 Artemia franciscana
AAAACCTAATGACAATGTCTTTGGGGACAACTTACTCCCCCAGAGTCCAAGGGGGAGGGGCTGCAAGTTAAAAAATTTGACAAGTGTTTAAGTATAATAATGGTTATTGGGAAGGGTACAGACATTTTCAGGGGGATTTTTTTAGTTAGAAGGGGGGGGGGTTTGAGGGGAGGGGGTCACGTGGGAGGATCTTTCCATGGTGGAATTTGTCATGGGGGAAAATAATTGCCATGAAGGGGGCGAAGAACATTCTAGGACTATTAAAAAAAAACATTGAAAAAATAAATATGGAAAAGTTTTTCTACTGAAAGTAAGGAGCAGCATTAAACTTAAAACGAACAGAAATTATTACGCATATGTGGGGTTCATCTCCTCCTGAATACCTCGCTCTTTACGCTAAAGTATTTTTAGTAATTTCAGCTATTTTTTCTACGGCTTTTGTGATTCAGGAGTTATTCTTAAAGAATTGGGACAAAATTTAAGCTTTAGTGTAAAGACTGAGGTATTAACGAGGGGCAACCCTCCCCCATATACGTAATAAAAATGTACAAATATAGAATTTCGTTACGTAATTTAATTCGTAAGTTACGTATATTTTCTGCTAATAAAAACGTTCGTAAAAAATTAGAAGCTCTAGTTGCCTTTTTAAGAAACCAAAAGATTGGAGGGCAACTAGTCCTCCTCCCCCACCCCTTTTTTGTCAAAGTCTCCCGATCAAAACTAAGAGAAAGCTATTTAGCCAAAAAAATTAATATGCAAATTGCGTTTTAACTACTCATGTGCGGACAGCCGAAATCAAAAACTGTATTAATTAAAAAACGCCCAGAAATTAAATGAAAAAAAAGAAACAAGTTTTTTAAATGAAAGTAAGGAGCGACATTAAAACTTAAAACGAACAGAAATTACTCCGTATATTAAAGGGGCTTTTCCCTCCTCAACGCCCGGCTCTTTACAATAAAGTTTTTTAACTGTTTTAAAAAGTGGAGTTGAGAAAAGAGTCAAAATTTAGCATAAAGAGCCAGGCGTTGAGGAGGGAAAAGCGCCTTTAATATACGGAGTAATTTCTGTTCGTTTTAAGTTTCAATGTCGCTCCTTACTTTCAATTAAAAAACATGTTTCTTTTCATTTAATAATCAATTAAGATCGGAATCGGGCTATGGACACTACAATTTCAAACAGCTCATGGTAACGTTCTGAAATAAGGAGCGAGTTAGCTCAATAGTACCATACTAAACAGAATTTTGATAACAAAATATGCATCAAGAGAATTGGCTTTTTATCCTGATTCCAAATATGTAAAGTTCAGTAAGTTTGATGTTACTTATCAAAAGCTAAAAGCTTCAGAATATTTGCCCGAAATTCAAAAAAGCCCCCCCCCCCCCAAAAAAAAGGTCAAGCGATCTTAATGAAAATAAAACCACCAGATACTGCTGAAACTCAAGGGCCGTTGACTTTGAATCAGAAATGTTTTTAAAGAAACTTAAGACTTCAGCGTAAAGAGTGGTGGTTAAGGACAGGACAACCCCTCATATACAGAATAATTTCAGTTAGTTTGAAGTTTTAATGTTACTCCTTACTTTCAGTTGAAAAAAACTTGTTTTCTTATTTATTAGTTTAAAAAGATAAATTTTAACCAGCTTTGGGATATTATAAGTAATATCTGGCGACTACTGATGACTCTACTTATAAGAGGCTGATGACCCTACCAACTATTTGGGCTCGATGACCCTAGTTATTTAAACTATGTATAGCCTGCAATAACCCTTCTTAATCGTCTGAGAGCTGAAACTTTTGTCTAGTCATGAATGGAACATTTTATCAGATCAAAGGGGAACTCAGATCCGCCAGTTTCCCTAGAATATTCTCTCAAAGTTCATTGAACTACTTTGATGTCTTGTTCAATGACAAATTTAATATCACTCTCTTATTTTAAATGTATTAATAGGAAAAGGTTTGTTTCACAATTAGGTATTCCATATTCATTTCCAAGTATTTCAAAAGTTTGAGGCGTCTTTAAATAGCCGTCGTTAATATATTTAATAGTCATTGGTTTCAGTATGTAAATTTTAAGCCAGGACCTCCTGATTATTCCAGAGCCCCAGAGAGCAGAGGTGAAGACTCATATTCAACCGTGCAGATAAGCCTATTAAATTATAAAAAATTTTGAAATAATCGACAAATTCTGTGTTGCGAACGCTATAGAATAAAATTTTTCCAAAACCCAACCAGTTTACATACCAAGTCCCATATAGGACGCGTCTTGCTAAGAACCAAGGACAATATAGGAATATGATCTAATTTCGGGCAGTCAAATAAACCAGCCTGCTAGGCAAATATAGGTAGAATAGATCAATAGTCACGCAGAACACATCCAACCCTCAAATTCAGTTAAACCAATTCAGCTAGCAGCATTACCATACGCTCAGAGACCGTTTTTGGCTGCACACAAAGCATGTTCACCATCTCACTAAATAGAAATATAGACACTTTACTAAGCAGAAATACGAAGCGAAAAAAATAATTCCTTTGTAGTGAAGTACGAAACATAATTACAAATTTGCACACAGAACTTGCTGCAAACCAGTCATGGTGACAATATGAATAATTGAAGAAAAAAACATCCTTTGTTGTCGCCTCTTCATCTTTAAGCTCCTTAAGATTAAACACCTCTTCTCTAGATGTTCTCCAAATATCCTTTGTTGTCGCCTCTTCAACTTTAAGCTCCTTAAGATTGAACACCCCCTTCTCCAAATGTTCACAAAATATCCTTTGTTGTCGCCTCTTCAACTTTAAGCTACTCAAAATCACACACCTCTAAAAGTTCTAAAAGAAAATCTTTTATTGTCTCCTCTTCAACTTTAAGCCCCTCATTATTGAACATCCCCTCCTACATATGTTCTCACAACATCCTTTGTTGTCGGCTCTATAACTTTAATCTCCCCAAAATGGAACACATCCTCCTCTAAATGTTCTCAAAATATCCTTTGTTGTCGCCTCTTCAACTTTAAGCTCCTTAAGATTGAACACCCCCTTCTCCAAATGTTCACAAAATATCCTTTGTTGTCGCCTCTTCAACTTTAAGCTACTCAAAATCACACACCTCTAAAAGTTCTAAAAGAAAATCTTTTATTGTCTCCTCTTCAACTTTAAGCTCCTTAAGATTAAACACCTCTTCTCTAGATGTTCTTCAAATATCCTTTGTCGTCGCCTCTTCAACTTTAAGCTCCTTAAGATTGAACACCCCCTTCTCCAAATGTTCACAAAATATCCTTTGTTGTCGCCTCTTCAACTTTAAGCTACTCAAAATCACACACCTCTAAAAGTTCTGAAAGAAAATCTTTTATTGTCTCCTCTTCAACTTTAAGCCCCTCATTATTGAACATCCCCTCCTACATATGTTCTCACAACATCCTTTGTTGTCGGCTCTATAACTTTAATCTCCCCAAAATGGAACACATCCTCCTCTAAATGTTCTCAAAATGTCCTTTGTTGTCACCTCTTCAACTTTAAGCTCGTAAAAATTGAACACCTCCTCCTCTAAATGTTCTCAAAAAGTCTTTTATTTTCGTCCAGGCCATGATTTACGCATAGGCCCAGTAGGCCCGGGCCTAAGAACGCACAATGCCAAGGGACACAACAACAAAAACGCACTGAACGATTTTTTTTCTTGACAAAAACTGGACTGATGTGACTTAACCTTATAAGGACTGATGTGACTTATTCTTAAGAAAAACGAATTAAAAAGAGTCCGGATTAATTATTTTAGATTTTGTAAATTTTTGCTGTTTCTTTCTCCTTGGACAAAAAACCGAGTTCTTTTTCTTTTTCTCTCTTTTGTTATTCCACGTTTTAGTATTGTAAACATTGAGCGAAAATTAAATAATAATAATAACAATAAAGACGGCTTGCTTCCAAATTTCTATCCAGCACTGCTTTATTAGATTCTGCAAGTTGTGAGTTTTTGTTGTTGTTTCTCTTCTTTTTCCCATCCTTTTATGTTTTCTCTCTTTTGTTTTAGTGTCTTATTTCTTATTTGTTACTCTGTAACTGGTTTCCTTGTGATTTCTATTTGGATTTGCATTGTGTTTTTCTCCGTGTTACTCAACGTACTACACTTTTGTATAGTATAGGTCAAAAATAAATAATAACACCTACGGTTATCCCTGCAAAATGAGTCACTATGTATCAACATAGTGTATCAACATATATGTATCAACATATAAGCTTGATACCTAAGCGTCAAGCAACGATGGATCTGAAAAAATTTATCTAAGCCCCAACAAAGCTAGGAGCTATCAAAATCAAATAATAGACGACGCCACAAATTTTGCTACAGCCTAAGAAATAGATAAAGGTATTTCCAATAACCTTGACTAAGTAGAACATATATTAGTGGAAAGCGCTCAGGAGATTTAAATTTTGTTGTTCTTCGTCGGTATTAAAGTCCAGATAACTTATCCCAAGTCTTACGAAATTTCATCTTATAGGGCTTCAATAATTTTTTTTATGAGCGTTTCCAGGACTCAAATTTTGATGATGATCCACGAGAAATATCGAAATTAGTTTTCGTATACGGATTTCATTTTGACTTTGATACTGGCCGTATACTACTACATCTTTCAATTAAAATCTGTCATTTCAGAGATGATCAATTTCAAGTCCGGTCTCGCTCAGCTTATGAAAATATTAGAAAGAGATTTTAGAATTTTTTTTTAATCTATTAAATGAAGAAACCAAGTTTTTCGTTTGCAAGTAGAAAGTAATCAAAGCTTAGACCAATCCAAAATTACTACAAACTTTAAGAGGGACTGGCAATATTATCAACCCTTCACTAATAGGGCTAGGATATCGCTATGCATTTACTTTGAAATAAGAAATGAAAAGATGACAAAGAAACATGTAAAATACACAGTTTAATCTATGGGTCGACTCCGTTCCACATTTTATTTTTTGGTTTTAATTGAAAGCCACACTAAATCTCAGACTACTTAGCGTGGATTTGAGGATCTGAGGATTGAACCCCTACGACCCATAGCAATGGTTGCTCACAGTAAATTTTAATCTTTCTTCAATTGCAAACACAAACAGAAGATTTTATTATTCGAATCCTGTGCATTATTTTTTACTGCATTCAAAACATATATTATACGCTGATATAAAACCACTAACGTTTTTAAGACATTCAGTTTAAATGCAAGTGTGTATATAACGCCAGAGGGTTAAGCCCCTCCTCCTTAGAATTCTTCTGACTTTTATATCTATCACCACAGCTTCCTATATATTTTACTGAATTTGCCAGTTTTTATCCACCTTCCCTCTCAAAAGACATTCCTTCGTAGATAAATAAAAAAAACTAATTTTTTTAGCTGAAAGTAAGGAGCGACATTAAAACTTAAAACGAACAGAAATTACTCCGTATATAAAATGGGTTGTCCCCTCCGCAATCCCTCCTCTTTACGCTGAAGCTTTTAATTGTTTTAAAAAGTAGAATTGTGGCAAAAAGTCAAACTTTAGCGTAAAGAGCGAGGGATTGCGGAAGGGACAACCCATTTCATATACGGAGTAATTTCTGTTCGTTTTAAGTTTTAATGTCGCTCCTTACTTTCAGCTAAAAAAATTAGTTTTTTTTATTTAATTTCTGAACGTTTTTGAATTAATGCATGTTTGGTTTTGGCTCTCCGCACATAAATTATTAAAATGAAATTTGTATATTAATTCTTTTTTTGGCTAAATGGCTTTCTCTTAGTTTTGATCAGAAGATTTTGAGAAATAAAGGGTGGAGAAGGAGGCCTAGTTAACCTCCAATTTTTCGGTTACTTAAAAAGGCAACTAGAACTTTTAATTTTTAACGAACGTTTTTATTAGTAAAAAATATACGTAACTTAAGAATTAACTTACGTAACAAACTTTCATAACCTTATATTTTTATTATGTATACGAGGGGGTTTGTACCCTCGTTAATACCTCGCTCTTTACACTAAATCGTAAGTTTTGTCCCAATTCTTTAAGAATGACCCCTGAATCAGAAAGACCGTATAATAAATAGTTGAAATTACTAAAAATGATAAAATAAAGAGCAAGGTATTTATCTCCTCCTAAATACCTCGCTCTTTATGCTAAAGTATTTTAGAGCCCCTCATATGCGTAATAATCTCTGTTCGTTTTAAGTTTCAATGCTACTTCTTCCTTTCATTTGAAAAAACGTTTTCATGTTTATTTTTCATTGTTTTCTTATAGTAATGCTAGAGAATCCTGCGCCCTTTTCATTGAATTTTTCTTCCCCCATGACAGATTCCTCCAAGGAAAGATCCTCCAACATAGCCCCCTCTCCTCAGCCCCACGCCCAAACAAAATAAAATCCCACTGAAAACGTCTGTACACTTCCCAATAACCATTACTATATGTAAAGACTGGTCAAAGTTTGTAACTTGCAGCCCCTCCCCAGAGATTGTGGGGGAGTAAGTCATCCCCAAAGACATAGTTATTATGGTTTTCGACTATGATGAACAAAATGGTTATCTCAAAATTTTGATCCGTTGACTTTGGGAAAAAAATGAGCGTGGGAGGGGGCCTAGATGCTCTCCAATTTTTTTGGTCACTTTAAAAGGGCACTAGAACTTTTCATTTCCGTTAGAATGAGCCCTCTTGCGACATTCTAGGACCACTTGGTCGATACGATGACCCCTGGGAAAAAAAACAAAAAACAAACAAATAAACACGCACCCGTGATTTGTCTTCTGGCAAAAAATACAAAATTCCACATTTTTGTAGATAGGAGCTTGTAACTTCTACAGTAGGGTTCTCTGATACGCTGAATCTGATGGTGTCATTTTCGTTAAGATCCTACGACTTTTAGGGGGTGTTTCCCCCTATTTTCCTAAATAAGGCAAATTTTCTCAGGCTCGTAACTTTTGATGGGTAAGACTAAACTTGATGAAACTTATATATTTAAAATCAGCATTAAAATTCGATTCTTTTGATGTAGCTCTTGATATAAAAATTCAATTTTTTAGAGTTTTGGTTACTATTGAGCCGGGTCGCTCCTTACTACAGTTCGTTACCACGAACTGTTTGATGTATATTTTAAACTTATTATTTGGCATCTACTCAAGCCATCTTTCAATAATGAATTCGCCTACATAACTGAACACAGTTTTTTTTTTTTATGACCGGTGAATACTTACATTCACCAATATTCCGTCTTTTACAGTAATATATATATAGTAACATAACAGTAACATATATATATATATATATATATATATATATAAATATAATATATATATATATATATATATATATATATATATATATATATATATATATATATATATATATATATATATAATATATCTCAGACGAGTGAAACCTAAATTTAATATGCAAATCAAGCTCGAAATGAACAAAAATCTACAAACAAGAGTTGGGGTTTGGCCTCCTTCTCTGACTTTTATGTGTCTTGGGAAATACAAACAAAATCAAACTGAACGTTTGATATATATATATATATATATATATATATATATATATATATATATGTATATATATATATATATATGTATATATATATATATATATGTATATATATATATATATATATAGTATATATATAAATATATATATATATAATATATACATATATATATATATACATACATAATATATATATATATATATATATATATATATATATATATATATATATATATATATATATATATATATATATATATATATATATATATATAATATAAAAATGGTATCAATTATAGAAAGATAATCAGTTCAAGATTTTATTTCGCTATAATTTTTATTTTCATTCTCAATGCTTTAATAACTGGAAAAGAAACTATATGTAATATAATTCGTTTTCAGTGAAGCGCCAATGACGGATTAGGCTATAGACTTTTACAGTTAAGGAAGGGGGCAGTATGAAACTCTTGCTTGTAGTGAAACTATATTTGTCTTGAAAAGTCTTTGGAAGAACTAATAAAATTAAACTGAATATTTGATATATAATGATATAGATTGCAGAAAGCTCATCACTTCAAAGTTTTAATTCTACTCTAATTTTTATGTTTGTTTTCAATGTTGTAATAATTACTACACAAGAAAAAATTGCAATATAATTTGTTTACAGTAAAGCGCTAATGACGCAGTAGGTTTTAGACTTTTACAGTGACAGAATGCGGCAAAACACAAACTCTTGTTTGTAGTGATTTTGTTCGTTTCAAGCTTCACTTGCATATTCAATTAAGTCTAATATTCAATTATATTAGTACTTATTGCAAGTTTCTTTACTATGATGGTTTATCTAATTTCTGTTCGTTTTGGGTTTCATTTATTCTTTAATTGTAATTTCTTGTCGTTCTAATTTGAAGTTTAACAGGAATCTGTATCTACTGATCTTTTTAAGATCATTAAAAACTTCTTTTTCGGATTTCTTTTTTTTAATTAATCTGCAAAATGATAGTATCCACGCTAAAAAAAAAGTGCTCTTACACAGATTTTTTTTTTCTTTTTTTTTTAGGAAAAAGTGCCAATATAGCAAATAGTTTAGCATCGTAAAGTAAAATCGAGCAATTCAAAACTCTTCACTATTTTTTGAATAACTGTTTCTTGAGATAGAAAATTCTGTCTTGGACATAGAAATACCATTAAATTTCCAGATTTAGACATTTCATTACCTCTTTTATTTTTATTTTGGTTTGCATTTTAAACTCTTGATAAAGCCAAAGCTTTTCCCGAACGTATGGTTCCCATTGTGAAGTTAAACTATCTGAAAAACAGCTTCATGCGGGTAGTTGAAACTTTGAGGAGTCAACTAACTTTCTGAAGGCTGTCTACCACTTTAAAAGAAACGACGGGACGTACAAAGAGATATGAGGATAATCCTGGATTGCAATGTGTTTCCCAAACATTTTATTAGGACAGTACAAAGAAAATCTTGGTGTAGAGGGTTCTTTGATTCCCTGCCTTGTGCTGATGTGATCTGTTATAAATAGCACGTTCACTACTTCTAACTGAAATATCATATCCTTCCATTAAAATGTAGAGGGCTTTGATCCCCTACCTTATGCTGATGTGATCTGTTATAAATAGCACGTTCACTACTTCTAACTGAAATATCATATCCTTCCATTAAAATGTAGAGGGCTTTGATCCCCTACCTTATACTGATGTGATCTGTTATAAATAGCACGTTCACTACTTCTAACTGAAATATCATATCCTTCCATTAAAATGTAGAGGGCTTTGATCCCCTACCTTATGCTGATGTGATCTGTTATAAATAGCACGTTCACTACTTCTAACTGAAATATCATATCCTTCCATTAAAATGTAGAGGGCTTTGATCCCCTACCTTATACTGATGTGATCTGTTATAAATAGCACGTTCACTACTTCTAACTGAAATATCATATCCTTCCATTAAAATGTAGAGGGCTTTGATCCCCTACCTTATACTGATGTGATCTGTTATAAATAGCACGTTCACTACTTCTAACTGAAATATCATATCCTTCCATTAAAATGTAGAGGGCTTTGATCCCCTACCTTATGCTGATGTGATCTGTTATAAATAGCACGTTCACTACTTCTAACTGAAATATCATATCCTTCCATTAAAATGTAGAGGGCTTTGATCCCCTACCTTATACTGATGTGATCTGTTATAAATAGCACGTTCACTACTTCTAACTGAAATATCATATCCTTCCATTAAAATGTAGAGGGCTTTGATCCCCTACCTTATACTGATGTGATCTGTTATAAATAGCACGTTCACTACTTCTAACTGAAATATCATATCCTTCCATTAAAATGTAGAGGGCTTTGATCCCCTACCTTATGCTGATGTGATCTGTTATAAATAGCACGTTCACTACTTCTAACTGAAATATCATATCCTTCCATTAAAATGTAGAGGGCTTTGATCCCCTACCTTATACTGATGTGATCTGTTATAAATAGCACGTTCACTACTTCTAACTGAAATATCATATCCTTCCATTAAAATGTAGAGGGCTTTGATCCCCTACCTTATACTGATGTGATCTGTTATAAATAGCACGTTCACTACTTCTAACTGAAATATCATATCCTTCCATTAAAATGTAGAGGGCTTTGATCCCCTACCTTATGCTGATGTGATCTGTTATAAATAGCACGTTCACTACTTCTAACTGAAATATCATATCCTTCCATTAAAATGTAGAGGGCTTTGATCCCCTACCTTATACTGATGTGATCTGTTATAAATAGCACGTTCACTACTTCTAACTGAAATATCATATCCTTCCATTAAAATGTAGAGGGCTTTGATCCCCTACCTTATACTGATGTGATCTGTTATAAATAGCACGTTCACTACTTCTAACTGAAATATCATATCCTTCCATTAAAATGTAGAGGGCTTTGATCCCCTACCTTATACTGATGTGATCTGTTATAAATAGCACGTTCACTACTTCTAACTGAAATATCATATCCTTCCATTAAAATGTAGAGGGCTTTGATCCCCTACCTTATGCTGATGTGATCTGTTATAAATAGCACGTTCACTACTTCTAACTGAAATATCATATCCTTCCATTAAAATGTAGAGGGCTTTGATCCCCTACCTTATACTGATGTGATCTGTTATAAATAGCACGTTCACTACTTCTAACTGAAATATCATATCCTTCCATTAAAATGTAGAGGGCTTTGATCCCCTACCTTATACTGATGTGATCTGTTATAAATAGCACGTTCACTACTTCTAACTGAAATATCATATCCTTCCATTAAAATGTAGAGGGCTTTGATCCCCTACCTTATGCTGATGTGATCTGTTATAAATAGCACGTTCACTACTTCTAACTGAAATATCATATCCTTCCATTAAAATGTAGAGGGCTTTGATCCCCTACCTTATACTGATGTGATCTGTTATAAATAGCACGTTCACTACTTCTAACTGAAATATCATATCCTTCCATTAAAATGTAGAGGGCTTTGATCCCCTACCTTATGCTGATGTGATCTGTTATAAATAGCACGTTCACTACTTCTAACTGAAATATCATATCCTTCCATTAAAATGTAGAGGGCTTTGATCCCCTACCTTATGCTGATGTGATCTGTTATAAATAGCACGTTCACTACTTCTAACTGAAATATCATATCCTTCCATTAAAATGTAGAGGGCTTTGATCCCCTACCTTATACTGATGTGATCTGTTATAAATAGCACGTTCACTACTTCTAACTGAAATATCATATCCTTCCATTAAAATGTAGAGGGCTTTGATCCCCTACCTTATACTGATGTGATCTGTTATAAATAGCACGTTCACTACTTCTAACTGAAATATCATATCCTTCCATTAAAATGTAGAGGGCTTTGATCCCCTACCTTATACTGATGTGATCTGTTATAAATAGCACGTTCACTACTTCTAACTGAAATATCATATCCTTCCATTAAAATGTAGAGGGCTTTGATCCCCTACCTTATACTGATGTGATCTGTTATAAATAGCACGTTCACTACTTCTAACTGAAATATCATATCCTTCCATTAAAATGTAGAGGGCTTTGATCCCCTACCTTATACTGATGTGATCTGTTATAAATAGCACGTTCACTACTTCTAACTGAAATATCATATCCTTCCATTAAAATGTAGAGGGCTTTGATCCCCTACCTTATACTGATGTGATCTGTTATAAATAGCACGTTCACTACTTCTAACTGAAATATCATATCCTTCCATTAAAATGTAGAGGGCTTTGATCCCCTACCTTATACTGATGTGATCTGTTATAAATAGCACGTTCACTACTTCTAACTGAAATATCATATCCTTCCATTAAAATGTAGAGGGCTTTGATCCCCTACCTTATACTGATGTGATCTGTTATAAATAGCACGTTCACTACTTCTAACTGAAATATCATATCCTTCCATTAAAATGTAGAGGGCTTTGATCCCCTACCTTATACTGATGTGATCTGTTATAAATAGCACGTTCACTACTTCTAACTGAAATATCATATCCTTCCATTAAAATGTAGAGGGCTTTGATCCCCTACCTTATGCTGATGTGATCTGTTATAAATAGCACGTCCAATACCTCTAACTGAAATATCATATCCCCCTATTAAAATGCTCGTTTCGTTCAAATGAAAAAAAACTATCGAATCTTACTTTATGTAGTCGGCAAATCTCCATAACACCACAGAAATCATTATGTAAAAAACCAAGACGCGATACTGAGTTAGTTTCCAAATGGTCACAAAAGAGCAGACGTTTTTTCTTTATTAACTCGTTTTTATATCTAAAGGCTAAAGGCAACCGACTTTTCAAAAGATAAACGAGGCAGATGTATTTCCTTTGAATCTCGCAGACTAATTAGAAGATTATACCACAAATTGTCAAAAATGGTAGAAATTTAGCGTGCGTTAGGTAGTTACTACACGATCGCTTTTGAATTACGCCATTTTCAAAGAATAACCGTAATGTTCACTTCTAAAGTTTAAAATCGTTTTAAGGAACTTGCAAAACTTGTATAATTTTACCACTATAAAGCAATAATAAACCACTTCTTAAGGTCGTGTCATAATGTTGGAAAACCTATTATTAACATTACAATAACAAAACAAAAGCTAAGAGCTCATATGGCACTTGTGACGAGGCGAGAAGAGCTAAGAGCCAAGAGATAATATGGTATGAGCTCTAACAAAATTCTATATATCAATAGATTGATTTAAAAGGAAAATAAGAGGCTTAATGCCGGTCAGGATTTAAAACAAGAGCTCTGAGTCAGGATGTCCTTCTAAATGTCAAAATTCATTAAGATCTGATCACCCACTCGTAAGTTATAAATACCTAATTTTTTCTAATATTTCCTCTCCCTTTAGCCCCCCAGATGGTCGAATCTGGGAAAAACGACTTTATCAAGTGAAATTGTGCAGCTCCCTGACACGCCTATCAATTTTCATCGTCCTAGCACGTCCAGAAGCACCAAACTCGCCAAATCACTGAATCCCTCCCCCCAACTCCCCCAAAGAGAGCGAATCCAGTACGATTCTGTCAATCACGTATCAAGGACATTTGTTTATTCTATCCACCAAGCTTCATCCCGATTCCTACACTCCAAGTGTTTTTCCAAGATTTCCTCCTCCAACTCCCCCCAATGTCAAACGATCTGGTCGGGATTTGAAATAAGAGCTCTGAGACATGAATTCTTTCTAAAAATCAAATTTCATTAAGATCCGATCATCTATTCGTAAGATAAAAATACCCCAATTTCACGTTTTCAAAGAATTCCGGTTTCCCCCTCCAACTCCCCTCAACGTCACAGGATCTGGTCGGAATTTAAAATAAGAACTTTAAAGCACAAGATCCTTCTAATATCAAATTTCATTAAGATCTGGTAACCCTTTCGTAAGTTACAAATACCTCAATTTTCAAAATTACCCCCCTCCAATTCCACCAAAGAGAGCAGATCCGGTCGGGTTATGTCAGTCACGTATCTTATACAGGTTTTTATTCTTCCCATCGAGTTTCATCCTGATCTCACCGCTTTAAGTATTTTCTAAGATATCCGCCCCCCCCCAACTGCCCCCTCCCAATTACGCTTGATCCGGTAGAGATTTAAAATAAGAGATTTGAGTTACGAGGTCCTTCTAAATATGAAGTTTCATGAAGATCCGATCACTCCTTTTTAAGTTAAAAGTACGTCATTTTTTCTTATTTTTCAGAATTAACCCCCCCCCCCCCTCCAATAGATCGGATCCGTTCCAATTATGTAAATCACGTAAGTAAGACTTCTGCTGATTTTTCCAACCAAGTTTCATCCCGATCCCTCCAATATAAGCGTTTTCCATGATTTTAGGTTCCCCCACCCCAAACTTCCCCCAACGTCACTAGATCCAGGCAGGATTTAAAATAAGAGCTTTGAGACACGATATCCTTCTAAATATCAAATTTCATTGAGATCCGATAACCCGTTTGTAAGTAAAAAATACCTCATTTTTTCTAATTTTTCAGAATTAACCCTCCCCCAACTACCCCAAAGAGAGCGGATCCGTTCCGGTTATGTCAATCATGTATCTAGGACTCGTGATTATTTTTTCCACCAAGTTTCATCCCGATCCCTCCACTCTAAGTGTTTTTCAAGTTTTAGGTTTCCCCCTCCCAACTCCCCCCCCACGTCACCAGATCTGGTCGGGTTTAAAATAAGAGCTCTGAGCCACGATATCCTTCTAAATATCAAATTTCATTGAGATCCGATCACCTGTTCGTAAGTTAAAAATACCTCATTTTTCAAATTTTTCAGAAATAACCCCCCCCCCCCAACTACCCCAAAGAGAGCAGATCCGTTCCGTTTATGTCAATCACGTATCTAGCACTTGTGTTTATTTTTCCCACCAAGTTTCATCCCGATCCCTCCACTCTTAGTGTTTCCCAAGTTTTAGGTTTCCCCCTCCCAAACCCCCCCCCCCCAATGTCACCAGATCCTGTCGGGATTTAAAATAAGAGCTCTTAAGACACGATATCCTTCTAAACATCAAATTTCATTGAGATCCAATCACCCGTTCATAAGTTAAAAATACCTCATTTTTTCTAATTTTTCAGAATTACCCCCCCCCCCCGACTACCCCAAAGAGAGCGGATCCGTTCGATTATGGCAATCATGTATCTAGCACTTGTGTTTATTTTTCCCACCAAGTTTCATCCCGATCCCTCCACTCTAAGTGTTTTCCAAGTTTTAGGTTTCCCCCTCCCAACTCCCCCCCCCCAATGTCACCAGATCCGGTCGGGATTTAAATAAGAGTTCAAAGACACGATATCCTTCTAAACATCAAATTTCATGAGATCCAATCACCCGTTCATAAGTTAAAAATACCTCATTTTTTCTAATTTTTCAGAATTACCCCCCCCCCCCCAACTACCCCAAAGAGAGCGGATCCGTTCCGATTATGTCAATCATGTATCTGGGACTTGTGCTTATTTTTTCCATCAAGTTTCACCCCGATCCCTCCACTCGTAAGTGTTTTCCAAGATTTTAGGTTTCCCCCCCCCCTCCAACTCCCCCCAATGTCATGAGATCCGGTCGGGATTTAAAATAAGAGCTCTGAAACACAATATCATTCCAAAAATCAAATTTCATTAAGATCCCATCACCCATTCATAAGTTAAAAATGCTTCATTTTTTCTAATTTTTCAGAATTATCCCCCCCCCCCCCCAACTACCCCAAAGAGAGCGGATCCGTTCCGATTATGTCAATCATGTATCTGGGACTTGTGCATTTGTCCCATCAAGTTTCATCCCGATCCCTCCACTCTAAGTGTTTTCCAAGATTTTAGGTTTCCCCCCTCCAACTCCCCCCAATGTCATCAGATCGGTCGGGATTAAAAATAAGAGCTCTGAGACACAATATCATTCCAAACATCAAATTTCATTAAGATCCCATCACCCATTCATAAGTTAAAATACTTCATTTTTTCTATTTTTTTCCGAATTAGTTAATACCAAGTGCCATAAAAAAATTGACAATCGAAGCTGCGTAGTCCCTAAAATTAGAAAATTCTCCTTTTTATTTGAACATACCTTGCAGTCAAAAATGCCCCTTCTCAAGTTCATATTGTCTTTAGATATATGTGATCTCTGATGACATTCAAAGGTAAACAGACGGATCACATAAGGAAATTGACGAGATTCAAATTATATTCTATAAATGTTTGATTACAAGTTTCAGCCAAAAGCCAAACTGGTTTAGAGGAAAAATCAGCACGGATCTTCAGAAATTTCTCTTCTAGGCAATTGTAGATTTTACATTTAAAGCAAACTTCTAAGAATATAAATCTCTGGAAATAAACACCCACATAGAGAGCCAATGAAAGGCAAGAAGTTTGTTTTGCAATGTTATTACGGAAAAAAAAGAAATTTTTACCTGTCCTGAAGCCAAGATATGAGAACAAATCACTATTATTTAGTAGACGTCCCCCAATTTTAAAAGACGCTCTAGTCTCGTTTCTTGCTTCTAAGATCCTACTTCTTTCGCCACTCAACTAATAAGATCTTTGATTTTACTTCACCAAGATACTAACTAATCTTAACTCAGTGGTCACTAATCTTAGTCAAAATCGCTTAAATTCAAATATTTTCTGCCCCATAGGACATTGAACGGAGGGATCTAACGATAATCTCATCATAGTCCTTAAACCAATGATCAGAAGGAGCAAAGCAATTTGCAAAAAAAAGCCTTAGAAGTAAGATTAGAATGCTCAGAGTTACTTTAGTTTTCTGTTAAAAAGATGCAAGATCTTGGCAGATTAAAAAGACAAAAAAAAAACGAACCTTTTATATCATTTAGCCAAACAATCTCAGTTAGATAAGCTTTGGTTTCTCAACAGAATTGAGATTAGAATCTAATCCCACAACCTGGTACTTGAAAGCTAAAACAAACCTACTTTTGGGATCAATATCATTGAGCAAATAAATCTTGACAGAGAGGGGAAACAGATCAAATCAGTTCCTCCCCCTTAGAAGGACAAAGGTTTCCAACTGGAAGACAATCAAATGAATAACACGGGAATGCAATTAGACTCCACTCAAATGAAAATTAAACAATGGCAACAATGCTATTTAACCAGAGCTAGTGACGCTAACAAATTAATACCAAAGCTCTCGAGAAGAAAAAAAAAGAGAAGAAATAACATGAACGAATTTAAGCAATATGACGGCATCAGCAACTGAAAAATCTGTGGGAGATCTGACGGCAGGTATCGATCAGCAAGAGATCATAAGGGATATTACATCCAAACGACGGTGAACACTGTTAAAAGTTAGGGGCAAAAGAATCCGTCTTTTTTCCGGCAACAGAGGCATGACACTTGTATTTTAGCCCCAAAAATCCAGTGTTGACGATTTCACCGGGGTGCTCTCAAAATAAACAAGGAAAAAACTTTCTTATTGTAACTGGAATTTATAGCTTCCCTTATTCTTCCTCATATGCATAAATCTGTATTACACACACATATATATATATATATATATATATATATATATATATATATATATATATATATATATATATATATATAACACCTCTTTCAATCAAATCTTCTGGCCTGTCCATGAACTTACAAAAACAAGCTATCATAAGGGTATGCCAGGAATTAAAATTTCCTCAACATGTTGAAACATTTATCCCTTAATGCCATTAACCTTTTAAAATTAGACCATTAACACTTGTTATTTCTACCGTCAAGGTGTTAAAAATAAAATAAAAAGCTTGCAGATTGAGTATAAACCTTAAACCATAAACTTTGAATCCGAACCATAGACATAAACCATAAATCATCTCAGAAGAAGTAAAATACCTTATAATAATAAACGGCGAAAAAAAATATCTGCTTAAAACCAAAATTAGCAACCGCATCCAATTGTCTTGCCATATATTTATTAAGAGTGATTAATTACATCGACTTCCAATAATTCCGCAGTAACTTATATCAAATTCGCCCAGTAGAATTTCGCAATTAAGCCGTCAAGAAAAACAAAGCATTCCCGCATAAATTTTCAATTTCCGCCTAAAAACTGACATTAAAATTATCTTTGGAAGCTATGGAAAGCAAGCCAAAGGCTATCGAAAAAATACTAAGAGATTATGTACGTGGAAATCTTAACACCTTTCATGCTATATTATCCTGCTATCCAGGAAATGACTTAATCATTTCAAACGGACATGAGTACTAAATTTATCCAAAACAGAATGCTGCACATAAAGGCGTATCCAGGATTTCTGTTCAGAGGGGGGGGGGGGGGTTCGTACGGCGGGGGGGCACGAAAAAAAATATACAAAGCAAAAGAAAATTAGTTTATATACATTTTGTCGCTTTACTGAGGGTCGAAAAAATTTCGGAGGGGGGTTCGAACCCAATTACCCTGTCCCTGAATACAGCCATGGCTACACTTATCCATCATCAGCTCAAAAAGCGAATGGGCAAATTAGTAATGATTGGTATTGCTATAGCATGCAAATAATTATATTTATATAATAATGTGTGTATGATTATTCCAAGGAGAAATGTCCTACCGAGCCAAATGAAGCTTAAACACAAAGAAGTAATACAAACTTTCTAAGATTATTGGTTTTAATTTTATATTTGAAAATTCAGTCAAATTTTTCATGAGTTGCCTAATAATTTCAAGCTATCATAAAGTATTTACTAATTTGTTACTAAGTATTAAATTAATTTAAATAATTTAATTTTTTCATTTTATTTTTTTTTATTTTAATTTCATTAACTTATTTACTTGAAATTACTAACTTAATTTTAATTGTTTTAAAATCATTTCATTTTATTCATTTTTCATTCCTTTAATTTAGCTTTATTAACTACATTTAAGCAATGTGTTATCCAATGATAGCTGTTTGAAAATTTCAGTTTTTTTTACATTAAAATCATCGGCCAGGATCCATTGAAACGTCTGAATCTTTAGATAAATCAAAGTAACAAGTTTGTTTCTTCTTCTTTTTTTTTTCTTTTTGTGCATATGCAATATGTCAGAGACACACTATGAAAAATGATGTTAGAGGTACGCCTAACGATTTAACGAGATTTCATAAATCTTAGAGAAAGATTCCTAATATTAGTTTCTTTTAATAAAGAATTTTTTTTAACATTCCTTTCCTAGATATACAGGGGGGGGGGGGGAATTGTCACAGTTGCAGTTTTAGTGAAATGTCTGAAACTTCAGACAAAGCTTAGTAACTAAGATTCTTAATCGACCATTCTCGAAAAAAAAAGAAAACAGTTCAAGAGCACTTATCAGTTAGGGGAGAAAACGCTTAAAAGGATCAGTCCTGAATCTATAAAAAAAAAGGGACAAGAAGATCCAAGAAGATTTAACTGCTAGGGAACCAAATGTTGCCAGGCAGAAGAATAGGACAAGCAGGATTATATATCGTCCATTGCACAAACTATTACTAAATGAATATTTCTTTTTTGGGCTATGAGGAAGAAGAGGAAATATGAGTTTTGATAAAGGCACGCTCAATTAATAGACAATATACAGCACAATTTCTTGACACCCAAGAAATTAATCATACTATTAGAAAACAAGAGCTAAGAGCTCATATGGCACTTGTGACGAGGCAAGAAGACCTAAGACCCAAGAGATCATATGGTATGAGCTCTAACAAAATTCTATGAATCAATAGATTGATTTAAAAGGAAAATAAGAGGCATAATGCCGGTCAGGATTTAAAATAAAGCTCTGAGTCACGATGTCCTTCTAAATATCAAATTCATTAAGATCCGATCACCCACTCGTAAGTTATAAATACTTAATTTTTTCTAATTTTTCCTCTCCTTTTAGCCCCCCAGATGGTCGAATCTGGGAAAACGACTTTATCACCTCAATTTGTGCAGGTCCCTGACATGCCTACCAATTTTCATTGTCCTAGTACGTCCAGAAGCACCTGACTCGCCAAATCACTTTAATTTAGAGCTTTAAAAGCACAAGATCCTTCTAAATATCAAATTTCATTAAGATCTGGTCACCCCTCTCGTAAGTTACAAATACCTCAATTTTCAAAATTACCCACACCCCCAACTCCACCAAAGAGAGCAGATCCGGTCCGGTTATGTCAGTCACGTATCTTATACAGGTTTTTATTCTTCCATCCAGTTTCATTCTGATCTCACCGCTTTAAGTATTTTCTAAGATTTCCGGTCCCCCAAATGCCCCCCCCCCCCAATTACGCTGGATCCGGTTGAGATTTAAAATAAGAGATCTGAGTTACGAGGTTCTTCTATATATGAAGTTTCATGAAGATCCGATCACTTCTTCGTAAGTTAAAAATACGTCATTTTTTCTAATTTTTCAGAATTAACCCCCCCCCCAATAGAGCGGATCCATTCTAATTATGTAAATCACGTATCTAAGACTTCTGCTTATTTTTCCCACCAAGTTTCATCCCGATCCCTCCAATATAGCGTTTTTCCATGATTTTAGTTTCCCCCACCCCAAAACTCCCCCCAATGTCACCAGATCCGGTCGGGATTTAAAATAAGAGCTTTGAGACACGATATCCTTCTCAAAAGAAAAGTGAATCCAAAGAGAGTGAATCCGCTCCGGTTATGTCAATCACGAATTTAGGACTTGTGCTTATTTTTCCCACCAAGTTTCATCCCGTCCCTCCACTCTAAGTGTTTTCCAAGTTTTAGGTTTCCCCCTCCCAACTCCCTCCCAATGTCACCAGATCCGGTCCAGATTTAAAATAGAGCTCTGAGACACGATATCCTTCTAAATATCAAATTTCATTGATATCCGATCACCCGTTCGTAGTTAAAAATACCTAATTTTTTCTAATTTTTCTGAATTACCCCACCCCCCCAACTACCCCAAAGAGAGCGGATCCGTTCCGGTTATGTCAATCATGTATCTAGGACTTGTGCTTATTTTCCCCACCAATTTCATCCGATCCCTCCACTCTCAGTGTTTTCCAAGTTTTAAGTTTCCCCTCCGAACTCCCCCCCCCCCAATGTCACCAAATCCAGTCAGGATTTAAAGTAAGAGCTCTGAGAAACAATATCCTTCTAAATATCATATTTCATTGAGATCCGATCACCCGTTCGTAAGTTAAAAAATGACCACATTTTTTCTAATTTTTCAGAATTAAACACCACCCCCCCCCTAACTACCCCAAAGAGAGCGGATCCGTTCCGGTTATGTCAATCATGTATCTAGGACTTGTGCTTATTTTTCACACTAAGTTTCATCCCGATCCCTCCACTCAAAGTGTTTCCAAGATTTTAGGTTTCCCCCTCCCAACTCCCCCTCCAATATCACCAGATCCGGTCGGGATTTAAAATAACAGCTCTGAGACATGATATCCTTCCAAATATCAAATTTCATTAAGATCTGATCAAACCGTTCGCAAGTTAAAAGTAGTTCAATTTTTTCCGAATTAACGGGCCCCCCCACTCCTACCCCAGATGGTCAAATCGGGAAAACGACTATTTCTAATTTAATCTGGTCCGATCCCTGATATGCCTGCCAAATTTCATCGTCCTAGCTTACCTGGAAGTGCCTAAAGTAGCAAAACCGGGACCGACAGACCAACAGAATTTGCGATTGCTATATGTCACTTGGTTAACACCAAGTGCCATAAAAAGTCGAAATGACACCTTGTACGAGTCAATTTCGACAAAATTAACCTCAATTTGAGGTACAGTCTTCATGGCATTCGGTTTTATGATAAAATAGTTTTAAAAGCGAAGGGCTAAGAATAAAACAAAGCAGCTAGGCCGTGTGTCTACTTCTGAAGGCCCTACAGGTCCGATGACCAAACAGCATCTACCTATTACTACTATTAACAACAACTCACTGCAGCACCAAGCCGCATAAGGACGCACCCTCTCCTCCTACGGCCCCAATCTATTCAAAGTCTTTTCCCTTCCCTTAAAACTCCCATCATCCATTAAACCATTCCTCTTAAATCTTTTCTTACAACCATCCTCCCAGCCCATTCGAGGATGACTTACTTTTTGTCTGACCCTAAACGGTTGCCCGACAATGACGTCTTGGGCAATCTATCATCCTTCATTCCGCAGCACGTATCCAAACCATCTCAACCTTTCTCTCATGATAGCCCAAGAAAGCGGGATTGACACACATTTCTCGTATAGCTTACTGTTTGAGATACGGTCAGTCAGTCGGGTACCCAAAACAATTCGTTGGCGATTTCTCTGGAAAACATTTACCAAATCCTCCTCCGTTTTTCGGAGCGCCCACACTTCAGAACCAAAGTTTCAATAGCTGAGGAGCATCACAAGAGCTTAATTCGGTCCTGCTTACAGCCCCACAGGTTTAATAACCAAAAAAATATCACAACGCTCTAACCTAAGCTACCTTCTCATTTTGAAAATCAAAGGTAATACATCATGCTGCGATGTTGAAAAACAGCCACAAAAAGGCCAAAGTGTTCAGAGTGAACAACTGAACGCCAAAGCGAATCCAAAGCACCTAGGCTAGAACAGTATGAAGGATGCTTTGCTTGTATGCCACAGAAGATCTTGAGGATAAATTTTACTAAACACAATAAGCTTATGTCATAGACGTTAGTCAATAAAACTTTCGCCATAGGTAAACTGTGAAATCAGTATGGATTCAAAAGTGTGATTCAAGATAGTAGATCAAAACTGTGAAATCAGTAGATTCAAAAGAAGAAATCACTAAAATATATTTTACCGTGTTTAGTAAGACCAACTAGGAAAATTCTTCTTTTTAACTAACCAAAAAATACGCATTTATGGGTGAGACTTATGGAGTGGGGGGCTGATACCCTAATCAATTCTCTAGCCCACTCTTTTTGGTAAAGCATTATTACATTGTTTTTGTTATTATTTCTTCAAACCTTCCTTGGGATTTTTGACAATATACACCTTCAGATTCATTTTCCCTCATCCCAGTTTGAATTACCAAAATCAAAATTAGTTTTTTTTTTTTTTTTTTTTTTTTTTTTTTTTGGT
>NW_027062615.1:0-13645 GCF_032884065.1 Artemia franciscana
GCTACATTGTTAGTAGTAAGATGGAATTATTGAATTAATCAAGTAAATGACAAATGAAAAGGATAAATAGTTTTAAAATAAAGTAAGCAATCATTTATCTGATAAAGCCCAGGGATGGATTTATCTCCCCCGGGCTGTCTCTGGAAAATCATTTTGGAGGGAGTGATTGAAAAATAAAAAATAAAAACCCATCGGAAACTTGTTTAAATTCATTGCGTTACGTTTTAAAGAGTCGGACAAAATAGGTTATTAGCCTACTGGATTCAGCCTTGTCCTCCAGTTTCCATGAATTGACGCTTTTGATCAATTAAATAAAAAAAACTAATTTTTTTAGCTGAAAGTATGGAGCGACATTAAAACTTATAACGAACAGAAATTAATCCGTATATGAAATGAGTTGTCCCCTCCACAATCCCTCGCTCTTTACGCTAAAGCTTTTAATTGTTTTAAAAAGTAGAATTGTGGCAAAGAGTCAAACTTTAGCGTAAAGAGCGAGGGATTGCGGAGGGGACAACTTATTTCATATACGGATTAATTTCTGTTCGTTTTAAGTTTTAATGTCGCTCCTTACTTTCAGCTAAAAAAATTAGTTTTTTTTATTTAATTTCTGAACGTTTTTGAATTAATGCATGTTTGGTTTTGGCTCTCCGCACATAAATTATCAAAATGCAATTTGCATATTAATTCTTTTTTTGGCTAAATGGTTTTCTCTTAGTTTTGATCAGACGATATTGAGAAATAAGGGGTGGAGAAGGAGGCCTAGATGCCCTCCAATTTTTCGGTTACTTAAAAAGGCAACTAGAACTTTTAATTTTTAACGAACGTTTTTATTAGTAAAAATATACGTAACTTAAGAATTAACTTACGTAACAAACTTTCACAACCTTATATTTTTATTATGTATACGAGGGGGTTTGTACCGTCGTTAATACCTTGCTCTTTACACTAAATCCTAAGTTTTGTCCCAATTCTTTAAGAATGACCCCTGAATCAGAAATGCCGTAGAATAAATAGTTGAAATTACTAAAAATACTTTAGCATAAAGAGCAAGGTATTTATCTCCTCCTAAATACCTCGCTCTTTATGCTAAAGTATTTTTAGAACCCCTCATATGCGTAATAATCTCTGTTCGTTTTAAGTTTCAATGCTACTTCTTCCTTTCATTTGAAAAAACGTTTTCATGTTTATTTTTCATTATTTTCTTATAGTAATGCTAGAGAATCCTGCGCCCTTGTCATTGAATTTTTCTTCCCCCATGACAGATTCCTCCAAGGAAAGATCCTCCAACATAGCCCCCTCTCCTCAGCCCCACCCCCAAACAAAATAAAATCCCCCTGAAAACGTCTGTACACTTCCCAATAACCATTACTATATGTAAACACTGGTCAAAGTTTGTAACTTGCAGCCCCTCCTCCAGGGATTTTGGGGGAGTAAGTCATCCCCAAAGACATAGTTATTATGGTTTTCGACTATGCTGAACAAAATGGCTATCTCAAAATTTTGATCCGTTGACTTTGGGAAAAAAATGAGCGTGGGAGGGGGCCTAGATGGCCTCCAATTTTTTTGGTCACTTAAAAAGGGCACTAGAACTTTTCATTTCCGTTAGAATGAGCCCACTTGCGACATTCTAGGACCGCTTGGTCGATACGATGACCCCTGGGGAAAAGAAAAAAAAAAAAAAAAAAAAAAAAAAAAAAAAACAAACAAATAAACACGCACCCGTGATTTGTCTTCTGGCAAAAAATACAAAATTCCACATTTTTGTAGTTAGGAGCTTGAAACTTCTACAGTAGGGTTCTCTGATACGCTGAATCTGATGGTGCCATTTTCGTTAAGATCCTACGACTTTTAGGGGGTGTTTCCCCCTATTTTCCCAAATAAGGCAAATTTTCTCAGGCTCGTAGCTTTTGATGGGTAAGACTAAACTTGATGAAACTTATATATTTAAAATCAGCATTAAAATGCGATTCTTTTGATGTAGCTTTTGATATCAAAATTCAATTTTTTAGAGTTTTGGTTACTATTGAGCCGGGTCGCTCCTTACTACAGTTCGTTACCACGAACTGTTTGATACCAGTGATTTCAACTGGTGGATTGACAATTTTTATTGCAAATAAAGCTGTGTTTTTGTGGTATTTTTGTAAATGCAAGTGAAAAAACAAGAGAATTGTTCTCTCTGGATTTTGAAAAAAAATAAAAAATACTTGTATCTGTCCTCCGTCCCCTTAATTACCGCGAATTAACGTCATTCCCTGGTTCTGATCATTGTCAGCTAAAAGGCCACGACAATATATCTCTGATTTAAGGCTCATCTTTTCTGATTTTCGCTTTTTGAATGACAATTTTGTCCAAGTCTCGATTGGAAAGTTTATCGTTTACCATTAAATTTTGAGATAAACTTTGATATTATGGAAAATGTTTCATACTGTTTATAAAAATCTAAAGATAAAGTAATAAATTAATTGAATATTATTTGAGCATTGCAACCGAAACTGATTTTTTGACAAACTTTGTTATTCGTATTCTTATAAAGTCTTTGACAACCTTTGTCGAATTATCGCTTCTCGGCCTTTTGGCTAAGATCAAAGTGTAGTATCTGTTCTTATCAGCTTAATATCTGATACGGCCCCTACATGTTGCCCAGAATATTAAACTGATTTTTGGAAACCGGAGGGATGTCGGGGCTTGCTCCGCTCCCTTCACGCGTTGGCCCGGTATTGCAGTACCTCCGGGATCGGCGCACCCCTTTTGAGGGGAAACCAAAGTCCATGAATCCGAATCGATTCTATGCGTTATACGGTATTCAAATTGAAGAGAAACTGCACATACATGTAGTTACCTAGTCATTAAATATATTCGGAATTTTTTATTTTCATCCGAAAAGAAGAACCAGTGTATATAATTTACAAAAATTAAAAGGTAAAAAAGCCAGTGACTACTCGGCATAGTTAATTTAAAGTGCCCAAGCTGGATCAAAGTTCTCATGCATCTTTATCGAAAATAGTTCATAATTATAAACTGCTGAAATTTCATATTGAACCAATATTCGATAAAATTGCTGAAGTGATTGTTTTTGGCCTCAGACGACTTGGTTCTGCGGCGAGTTGTTGATATTCGTAATGGCTAAAGCCCCCAATGGTTTTTGGAGAGAAAATAATTGGTATAGTCAGTAGAACGGCCACTGGGCTCTTAGAAATTAAAAGTTTCGACTTTTCAGTCGTATTGATGAGAGAGCGAGAAACCCCTGACTTTCTTTTCATATAAAGATTAAGTTGCATTTAAATGATTAAGACGTTTGCATATGAAAATGAAATGGGACATTGCTATGTTCAAAAATAATTTAGAGACTTGATTCACTGCTGTGAAAAAGTTTTCTAAAGCTGCATGTGTTTAATAAATTAGAGTTTCCGAATGGCATTCAAAGCAACCGGATTTATGTCGAAAGATATTAGTAAAATGTTAGATTTCTACTAATTCATACTTACCTGGCTGAAGAGCTGCCTTGATCATGAAGGAGGCGCTCCCAGGGTGAGGCCTTTCCATTGCACTTCGGATTGGCTGACCCCTGTGATTACCCCAAATGGGGGTAACTCAACAGCGTAACTTTTGGTAGTGGGGGACTGCGTTCGCGCGGACCCCTGTCCACATATTGAAAAGTTTTGTTTTTCCTTTGAGCCCATCGTTTAGGTCACATAGTTGTGAGTTGAAAAAAGAAAGTATACAAGTTGATGTTGTTAAGATTTGAGTAAAATTGATCATTTGGCCCTATTGAAAAAATTAATTTTCTGATAAACTTACATATTTGGAATATTACGGAGAGGGTTGAGTTGAGCGTATACTCTATAGAAGATGGTTCTGGAATTTTCTCCAGAACATGTCTGAAATAAATATATTTTGTTTTTCTTAGTCTTGTGTTAAAGCAAAGGATGGTATATATGACCAGTCGCCATAATTAAATTAAATTGCCTAAACTCATTGAATTCCTGATGCATTTTGTTTTTAAAAATACTCTGTAATTATTAAATACTGATTTTTAAATTGAACCAGGAATCGAATCCAATTGCTGAAATTTAAATTAAGTCACAAAGGCTAGTCTTAAAAAGTGAAATGCCCTTGGTCACCACACATTTCATCAAGTCAATTGCATTGGCAACATATCAAACTAAAAGTTATCTATGTTTGATAAGTGCCTGATTACTGAATATTTATATTATTTTCTGCGGATGTAGTTTTGATACCATGTCATTAAAGTTGCCCATGAATTGCTGCTCATTGAATATGTTTTCTCATCATATGATTTTTTGGCCCGTATTTAATTGGTTGAATATTGGATTTTTATTGCTTTCGAACCTTGTTAAAAAAAAACATGAGGATTTACTAGGATTTATTTTTATATACTCAAGTCAATCTTGGCAATTTTCATAGCTCTGGCCTCTCCTCATATCGAGTTAATCTTTCGCCTTTTACTAAAGATTACCGTGGGGAGGGGCACTTGATGAGTCTTAACAAATTTTTGAATGCCGAAAGGCAGACTAGCCTATACTACTGTAGTATGTTTGAATATTTCTAGACTACGTATCTCTTGATTATGGGATCGGACAAGTAGGCTAACCCTGGAAAATGCAGAATATGAACAAAAATCCAATCTTTTCAAAAATGAAAAACAAATTGTGAAGTTATGGGCAGATAGCGAAAAAGGACAGTAATTGTGAAATATGGCACACCTTCCAGAGGTATCTAAATAAGCTATGTTTATAGTGAAGTAGACGTGATTAGTGTTGTTATTTGCCTAGTTGGCTATAGCTCTTCAGTTGACAAGTTCCTGGCTAAGTATTTGCTGTTATCTTTTGCAGATTACAACCAGGGAAGCGAATTTTGTGCGGGTAAGGGATGCTCGACGGCACTCTTGGTTTGGTGCAATAACTTGCCAAGTCCTAGGTGCTCTTGAGCCCCCATTCTCTTGGGGTCCTCATTCCTCCCTCGTCTAAGAACAGTATTTCCATTCCAGTTTAGGAGGATCCTCTAAAATGAGGAGTTTTGATATTTTATAGGGGCAAATTCTTTGATTTGGGGATTCCATGGGTTTCTAAACACACTACTCTGTCTGGCGGGAGAAAACGATTCAAGAGACAATGCTCTGTGTGTGAAGGGAAAAGAGAATCAACAGGCGATTCTCCATGTGAAGGGAGAACGAGAAAAGGGTCTCTGAGGAAGGAGAAGCCTGGAGCTTAAACGCAAATATAGAACAAATATATATAATATAAAAATATGTATTTTGGGGTATTTTTGTGAAAGCAAGTGAAAAAACAAGACAATTATTCTCTCTGGATTTTGAAAAAAAAAAAAAAAAAACTTGAATCAACAGGCGATTCTCCATGTGAAGGGAGAAGCGAGAAAATGGTCTCTGAGGAAGGAGAAGCCTGGAGCTTAAATGCAAATATAACGCAGATAAATATATATATACATATATATATATATATATATATATATATATATATATATATATATATATATATATATATATATATATATATATTATATATGTATATCATTTACTTTTTTATAGTGGCATAAATAAAGGTATTTTATAGTACTATAAAGGTAAAAATGTACTTAAAAAAAAAAATTGTAGATGCTTGAATTTTTAGGTTGACGTTAGTTTTGACAAGATTTTGGAAGAAACTATATTTCAAGGGGACGAGAGCAAAATGAGGCTTGGGGGAGGGGAAAACCAAGGTGTGGAAGGGGCAGTTGCCAGCCTCCTGCCCAATAGTAAATTACCCCCCCCCCACTTTTTATGGTTCGAACCTTACAGTTGTTTAATAAGCTTAGACTCAAATTCTACGATAAAACTGGAATTATGCTTGAAGGCCATCTATTCTTCAAGACAGTCTTCTGGCTACATTGTTAGTAGTAAGATGGAATTATAGAATTAATCAAGTAAATGACAAATGAAAAGGATAAATAGTTTTAAAATAAAGTAAGCAATCATTTATCTGATAAAGCCCAGGGATGGATTTATCTCCCCCGGGCTGTGTCTGGAAAATCATTTTGGAGGGAGTGATTGAAAAATAAAAAATAAAAACCCATCGGAAACTTGTTTAAATTCATTGCGTTACGTTTTAAAGAGTCGGACAAAAATATAGGTTATTAGCCTGCTGGATTCAGCCTTGTCCTCCAGTTTCCATGAATTGACGCTTTTGATCAATACCAGTGATTTCAACTGGTGGATTGACAATTTTTATTGCAAATAAAGCTGTGTTTTTGTGGTATTTTTGTAAATGCAAGTGAAAAAACAAGAGAATTGTTCTCTCTGGATTTTGAAAAAAAAAATAAAAATACTTGTATCTGTCCTCCGTCCCCTTAATTACCGCGAATTAACGTCATTCCCTGGTTCTGATCATTGTCAGCTAAAGGGCCACGACAATATATCTCTGATTTAAGGCTCATCTTTTCTGATTTTCGCTTTTTGAATGACAATTTTGTCCAAGTCTCGATTGGAAAGTTTATCGTTTACCATTAAAATTTTGAGATAAACTTTGATATTATGGAAAATGTTTCATACTGTTTATAAAAATCTAAAGATAAAGTAATAAATTAATTGAATATTATTTGAGCATTGCAACCGAAACTGATTTTTTGACAAACTTTGTTATTCGTATTCTTATAAAGTCTTTGACAATCTTTGTCGAATTATCGCTTCTCGGCCTTTTGGCTAAGATCAAAGTGTAGTATCTGTTCTTATCAGCTTAATATCTGATACGGCCCCTACATGGGGCCCAGAATATTAAACTGATTTTTGGAAACCGGAGGGATGTCGGGGCTTGCTCCGCTCCCTTCACGCGCTGGCCCGGTATTGCAGTACCTCCGGGATCGGCGCACCCCTTTCAAGGGGAAACCAAAGTCCATGAATCCGAATCAATTCTATGCGTTATACGGTATTCAAATTGAAGAGAAACTGCACATACATGTAGTTACCTAGTCATTAAATATATTCGGAATTTTTTATTTTCATCCGAAAAGAAGAACCAGTGTATATAATTTACAAAAATTAAAAGGTAAAAAAGCCAGCGACTACTCGGCATAGTTAATTTAAAGTGCCCAAGCTGGATCAAAGTTCTCATGCATCTTTATCGAAAATAGTTCATAATTATAAACTGCTGAAATTTCATATTGAACCAATATTCGATAAAATTGCTGAAGTGATTGTTTTTGGCCTCAGACGACTTGGTTCTGCGGCGAGTTGTTGATATTCGTAATGGCTAAAGCCCCCAATGGTTTTTGGAGAGAAAATAATTGGTATAGTCAGTAGAACGGCCACTGGGCTCTTAGAAATTAAAAGTTTCGACTTTTCAGTCGTATTGATGAGAGAGCGAGAAACCCCTGATTTTCTTTTCTCATAAAGATAAAGTTGCATTTAAATGATTAAGACGTTTGCATATGAAAATGAAATGGGACATTGCTATGTTCAAAAATAATTTAGAGACTTGATTCACTGCTGTGAAAAAGTTTTCTAAAGCTGCATGTGTTTAATAAATTAGAGTTTCCGAATGGCATTCAAAGAAACCGGATTTATGTCGAAAGATATTAGTAAAATGTTAGATTTCTATCAATTTATACTTACCTGGCTGGGGAGCAGGGCTTCCACTTCTAGGGAGATTACCCTATTTTAGGGGAAAATCACTTCTTTTAGGGACACTTATTTTAAATTTAGGGATTTAGGGAAATCTGGGGTAAAGTTAGGGTTTTTAGGGATCTTCAAGGAGAATTCGAATTTTTCAAACGAAGGCTGACAAATTCTTATAGATTGGAGATTATGGTCAGTCTTCTTGAAAAAACTTATGTCGCAACACTGGCTTATATTACAAAGATCAGCGCAAAATTTAAAAAAAAAGCTAAAGCGTGGAATGACATTCATTAGGAAGGGACGACTTTAATCCCTTGGATTTTTATTCATTAGGTATTTAGTAATTTAGTTTAGGTAGCTTAGTATTTAGTTTATTTTTAGCAAAGGACCCTCCGAACTTTATATGACCATGCTTTCTATAAACACCATATATTCCTTCAGAGCATAACTTACAACCCCTACCCTGGGGGCTGGAGGGCTATTATTAGATGCATTTTGGAACAATACGACGCGTCACTTTGAATCTTAAAAAGGGCACTAGAGCTTAAGATTACCAATGAGCCCCCTCCGAACCTTATATGACCACGCTTTCTACAAAAACCTTATATTCTCCTAGGGCATAGCTTACAGCCCTTGCCCCGAGGGATGGGGGGATTTGTCATGCTCAAATACATAGTTTCCAGAACTTTCAACTACGTTGAACAAAATGGCTATCTCAAAATCCTGATTAGAAGTGTTTTAGGAAATGATAGGCATGGTGGGGAGGGGAGGCATTTGTTCTCCGATCACTTTCGACTAATAAAAAAGGCATTAGTCCTCTCAATTTCCAATCGAATGAGCCCTTTTTGAAGTTTCTACGACAACATTTTCTATAGAAAATCTTATATGCCCCTAAAGCATAACTTACAACCCTTGTCCTGAAGGATGGGGGAGGGGGGTTGTCATACCCAAAGACATAATTTCCGGAACTATCAACTAAGTTGATCAAAATGGCTATCTCAAAATTTTGATTGGATGTTTGACTTTTCGTCCCAATTCTTTAAGAACGACAAACGAAACACAGAGGCCGTTTAACTGGAGCAAGAAGCTTTTTTTGAAGCACTAAAAGACTTTAGCGTAACGAGTAAAAGGGTTGAGGGAGGGGAAGTCTCTTTTTTGTATGGAATAGCTTGTATTCGTTTTAAGTTTCAATGTTACTTCTTAATTTCAGCTGAAATAAAAGTTAATATAATAAAGAGTCAAAATGTCCTGCAGATGTACCTTTAGACACCGTTTGATTAGTGATTGACGCTGTACAAAAGGTGAGGGCCCATAACCATGCAGATTATCCATACAAAACAGAGGCTTTGTAGATACACATAACACAAAGGTACAGAAGTCTAATCTTAGTGAAAGGAAAATGAAATAAGAATAGTGAATTAGTATTACTGAGAGGCAAAAGTAAGACCCTTTTTACCACACCCATTAAGAATCGTCCTACCCGCAGTTCATAAATAATTGCATGTTGCATCTGATTTTGTCTGTTCTTACTTACGACCAATCGAAGATTATCACATGGAAGTGCTTTATGCTACTAGATGTTGATCGTTAAAAGATATAAATTAATATTTCACCCTGGGAGGGTCTATCAACCCCTAGAAAAAAAAAACATTTCGCCAATACCAGAGTGTAACATTTCTATTGTGATTCGAGGTTGTTTGAAATTACATGTGCGGGACCATGAAGGAAATCCCCTAATCCAAATTTACTTAAATTTTGGCTATGGCAACAATGTTCAACATTATTTTTTCATTCATTTCTAGTTTAATAGAGTTTTTCCTTCACTTGTAGAGGAGAATATATTTAGGAAAAATTACCGGAAAATCATACTAAACACGACGAACAAGGGTAATATTAATTTTATACTTTTAATTCAGTTTCATCAAAATATCTGGTACAGAGGATTATACTTAAAAGGAATGAATACTACAAAGAGAACTGGTTTCTATATAGTAAATGAGATGGTCAGGTAGCAGCTGTGTGCATGTTGAGACTCTTCAATTTTTATTTTAAAATGTCTATTACATGTATTTATATGTTTAAAATCCCTTTGAGGCTGAATTGTTACATATTATAATGTGATAAACATTTTATGAACAATAAGAATATTTCATAGACTTTTTAAAATATATTTTTAAGTTATTACTTTGTTCGTACATTGTTTTAAATTTAGAAGACTTTTGAACAAAAATTGTATTATAAATGTTGCAATAATCGTGTTGATGAGGAAGCAGCCCCTTTCATATACGAACATAATTTTTGAAAAGCTGACAAGCCTGGTTGATGGTAACTCTGATGTCAGGAGTCAGCTAAAATGCAATCGTCAATAAGTGTCTTTTCTTATCAAACAGTTCGTGTTAACCAACTGTAGTAAGGACAGGTTTACACTTCTAGGGAGATTACCCTATTTTAGGTGAAAATCACTTCTTTTGGGGTCACTTATTTTGTATCTTGGGATTTAGGGAAATCTGGGGTAAAGTAGGGGTTTTTAGGGATCTTCAGGGAGAATTCGAATTTTTCAAACGAAGGCTGACAAATTCTTATAGATTGGAGATTATGGTCAGTCTTCTTGAAAATACTTATGTTGCAACACTGGCTTATATTACAAAGATCAGCGCGAAATTTAAAAAAAAAAGCTAAAGAGTGGAATAACATTCATTAGGAAGGGACGACTTTAATCCCTTGGATTTTCATTCATTAGGTATTTATTAATTTAGTTTAGGTAGCCTAGTATTTAGTTTATTTTTAAGCAATGCCTTTGATTGGGTGTAAACTGCCCAACATAAAGCGTATTGATTAGGCAGCAATTGTAGAATAGGAGCATGCTGACTATGCACTTAGCATTAGGGATTCTTTCAATCTGCTGCTGACCTCTTTTTCCCGTGGTCATCTATCTACAAATCCACAGAGGACTATCTAAATAAAGCACCAGCTGCCATAGCCGGGAGCCTGGGCAACACCAGCTGCCCATGGAGGTGACCTTAGGTCGATGGGTGAAAGGTCAGAAACTATAATTTTTCAATTCTAAAATTTTCTTTCAGTTTTATACATTCCCTTCTATGATTGTACAGTCCATGACATCTGACCTCTTTAGGAGTAAAAAAGAAAAAGCAATTCTGCTACTTAAAAAATGAATATTTAAATTGATTTTGTAACTACATCAATTTTAAACAGGTCAGAAGGGCTTAAATTTAATTATGAAGTAAGAAAATATGATTTGAACCATGAAAGAACTGTTTTTGACTTGATAATTGGCAGGCATTGATGTTTCATCCTGACACAAAATGGCACTCTCCATTGCTTAGTTAAGAAAAACAAGGCCCCAGCTACAATCTGAGCATAGAAGAAAGTATACAAGACATTTACGGAAGTTGAAAGACTTATTTCTACCAAGTACGGTCCTGAAAGACACTGACCTAAGGTCATCCTCCTATACAACATGTGCAGACTGTGGCTTCTGTGTCAAAATTTAGGGATAGATGCTGGTGTTGGTGCAAACTGTGGCTTTTTTGCAGAAAAGTTGCAATCCATACTGTCTATAAAGGACTCTGCATTCTGTTAAAACTAGCTGTGAGTACCCTTATTTTTAATCTGATGATTCACACAATAATATTTAGTCTAGTCTTTTGTTCATGTCCACTTGCCTGCCACTTGCCATTTGGAATAATGTAAAATCTACTGTTTTGCCTTGGACTGCAGCAATATGAAAGTAGCAAATTAAAGTATTTTGTTAAGTTAGGTTTACAGAGAAACTTCTTTTTTGTTGTGTTTGCTTGGGTTGGTCCCTCCTAGGTTAGAAGACATCAAAGCAAAGATCTTCTAGTGAAGAAGTGGGTCACAAATTTATTTTTCCATATAAAGTGGTGTTCCAAATCTGAAGATACTTTACTTTGATACTTACTTTATTAATAAAGACAATTTAACTCTTTACTATTTACATCTACTGCACTAATGAAAAAACCTACGTTTTTGCTGGCGTGCAGTTGTAAAGGTTAACCATTTTCTAAACCAACCAACAAACAACATAGTAAATAATTAATTATCATTTATCAAGCTAGGCATACTTCGTTTTGATTTTTGCAAAAAAGTGCAATACAACTATTGCAAATTTTTGGTCCATCCGCACTCCATACTGCAAACTTAAATTATACATGGGGTAATTTAAGTTAATTGAGGATATGCACCTCAATGCCCATGAGCATAGTTTAGCATGATCTAATTATTGTGTACCCTTTTACAAGTAATTATAGAAATAGACTAGTTTTGATCGCTAATAAAACACTTTTTCTAGAGATCATTGACATGCAAATTTCATCTGAAAGCCAGTGTACAGACTCAGAGGAAGATAGTCTTAGAATTGGATCTAGTCCTGAAAGACGACTGGATGACGAAGATGTTGATGTTCCTGGAGTTCACCTCCTGGTGCTCCTCCAAAAAAAGCAGGGTTCAGGGCAGAATTCCCAAAAGAAAATATACGAGCAAAATTTTGTTGAAAAGTGGATAGAGAAAAATTGGATAGAGAAAAGAGTGTCAAAAAAGTCAAAGAAAATGACTTCTGTACCATACTGTAAGTTCTGTTTGAAGTATGTGTATTGTGGGAAATCAGAGTTGACGAAGCATGCCCTGACCAAGCAGCATATAAAAGCAAACAGTGAAATCGAGACGAAGTCTGGCAGCATTGAAAAACTTCTGACTGTAGGCAGTCATTCCAAAGAAATTGAACAGCGGATCTGCATATTTTTGGCAGAATATAATCTGCCATTACGTCTTGCAGACAGCTTGATTCCTCTCCTCAGAAAATTATTTCCCAAAGACCAGGCCCTGGCAGGGGTCACATTGGGTAAACAGAAAGCTACAAATATTTTGCGACAGAATTTTTCGTTGGTGCTACAGAAGCAGTTAGTCGAGTTGCTCAAAACCACTTTTTTCTCTGTGATAATTGACGAAACCACTGATAATACTATTGATAAACAGCTAGTTATCATGGTTTTATTTTTTAGCGAGAAAGATCTAAAACTTCATGTCGAAGCATTGGATATGGTTAAGTGTAGTGATGGATCGGCTGAGGGCCTGACTAACCGCATCAAGCAAGTCATTGAGGAAAACTCGATTCCCTGGCAAAATATTGTTGGATTTTGTGCAGATACAACTAACGTCATGTTTGGAGCCAACAGATCCGCTTCAACCCTTATGAAAGCCATGGTGCCACACATCTTGAATGTAAAATGCTCATGCCATCTTATTCACTTATGCTCATCATATGCATGCTTGTCACTTCCCAAGACATTCGAAGACTTGGCGCGAAATATCTATGCCCACTTTTTCAGAAGCGCTTCCAGGCGAGAGAAGTTCACCGAATTTCTGAAAATCTTCCGATACGAAGCACACCGAATTCTTGCTCCGGGACAGATCCGTTGGTTATCCCTTCAGGCCTGTGTGAAGAGGCTTATTGAGCAACGGGTTGCTATTATTCAGTATTTCGTAGAAACAACGTTTGAAGACCCAACTGCAACAAATGACCTTAGAATTCATGGACTGCTCTCTTGGCCTCTCCAACGAATTCAATACAGTTTTTCAATCCGAACTCCCACTTCTTCACTCTCTGAAGCTTAGTGTAAGCAAACTTGTGAATGATGTTGCGTCTAACTTCATGCAACTGGACTATATTCGCAGTGTTGGTTCGTTTACTGAACTGGATCCTTACCTTTCAAGTGAGTACCTGGCTTTAAACCAGACATATGTGGAAATAGCTGCAACCGATTCCATGCAAGAACTCGAGGATGCTCAAGAGCCAAGTGATAACATTGATCTCTTTTACCAGTCGTGTCGAAACTACTATATAGTCCTGATCAAGCAGATCAAAGACCGGTTCAAGTTTGAAGACGAAATTTATGACATTTTGGCTTTAGTTGAACCAAGGAATGCAAGAAATTTGAACCCAAGATCTCTAAGGCCACTATTTGTGAGGTTTCCTGTTCT